>NW_008598168.1:31587-44455 GCF_000691845.1 Merops nubicus
CTGATCCAAAGTTCACTGACTTCCATGGACTTCAGTAGGCTTAGACAACCACTCAATTAGATCACAGTTAGTAAATTTGGCTTTGCTGAGTTCTTGAAAGTTTCAGAGAACTAAATTCTCCATTTTATTCACCCAGAAGAACTGACCTAACACCAGTGTAATTTCAGCCAGCAAGTGTCTTTGAAGGAGGGCAACTAAGGGGAGGACACAAGGCAGTATCCTTAGCTAATTTTCTTCTTCCTCTTTTCTGCTGAGTTTGCCAAAAAGTGTGCCAAATAGGCTGGATTGTTGAGGTTTTATTTAATATGGTTACTTCTGTTAGTGCCATGAGCCAGCATGATGCCATCATTCAATGTGATACAGTTAGTCTGCGGCTCATCCGTTTCTTTGTCACCAATGACTCTACAAAAAAAAAAAATACAAAAAAACTCAAACCAAAACAAACAAAAAAACCCTCCTAAGGTTCCCACTATTCTCCTGAAAAAAGAAAGGATCAATGCAACCAACCTCCTATGTCCTCTGGTAACTCAAGGACAGGTTTACTTAATCTTCTGTAGTTCTTTTAATCCTATGAATAGTCAACAAATTAGCTGAAATCACCTACCACAGAAGATAAAAGACAATATTGTTCATGCTCACACACACATACTCGAAAGAAAATTATTTGATTCTCAACTATTATTTTCTATCAAGCAGTCTCAACACGTCCCTCAAATATTAACTTCACAATCTCCATGGCAAAGTAGGGCTGGGAAAGAGGAAAGCCCAGGAATCCAACCCAAAGGTGACATGCTCTAGCACTCGCAGTGCAGGCTGGAGATACAAGCATTAGCTGCTGTGCTCTGGTTTCTGAAGCACTGCCAACGTAGCCTTTGGCTTTAAGGAGTTTGGGTAATTGTGTCCTGCACCTGCTGTTAGACGTTTGGGAGAGGAACTTGTACCATGTTGAGTTTGCCCTGCAGGAGAAACCTGAAAGTTCAACTGCCTGCATCATAATTATCATCTCATCATATCACAATGAGATGTCACGGCACAATGCATGACGCTGACTCTGAAAATGCTTCAAGATCCTTCATCTTCTCTTAGCCAAGGTTATCTAGCCTGCCTGACACAATCAATGTTTGCCATGCATATGTAAGGCAAATTTAAAGTTTAGAATTACTGTTATAACACATAATGGTTGGCTGGATGAGGGGAGTGTGTTTAGGCTATTTGCTTTAGACTCCATGTGTCTAAGTTGGTTTCAAGGTAGTTCAAGCTGGGTGGTTAAGGCTTAAGTTTCCTATGGAGTTGAAGTGGGGCAAGTGCTGTCAGAGCTTGAATTAGCCCACCCTAAGTTAGATACTTAGCAGTATAAATATTCTTCTTGAAATATGGAAAAGAACTAGTAAGTCAGAATTTTCCCATGAAATACCCTCATCGTGTAATATAGATTTTTACGTTTCAGAAAAGGGGGTAAATGGCTTCTCCTGAACTATAGGAGACATTACCAATATTTTAATTCAGTTCATTACCAACTTTTTAATCCATTATAATGGAAACAGGGGAAAAGAAAGACACTACAGGTTAGGGGCAGTTCTACAGAAAGACACTTAGGTCTACAAAAAGTCTTGCAGTGAATTTTTTTTATTTACCACTAAATTTCTTTCAGCTAAGTCCAAAAAAAACAGGGCAGGGGTTCTGACTAGATAGATTGCAAACCATTACAGTTCTGGGAATACAACTGAAATAAAATTCCTACTTTTTATTGTTTGTATTTCCTGTATTTGCAGTTGCCCATGAACCCTCTTGTTCCCGTGAGTTTTGCTTCACTAACACTCCTTAAGAGCACTGGTGGAGATTACTAAGCAGGGCAATTAACTAAGCTTCCTAAGACCATGTTCCTGCCCTGCTCTCTACAGTTGTAAGAACATCCAAATGTTGTCTCAAAAGCCTTCAACGCTTTTAAAAACAAAGATGTGACAACTGTGAAGAGTACAAAGGAAAGAAAATTTATACAAAAGAACCAAACTAATTGATCAGTTCTCTAGCAGGAAAAAAATGATCTGAATAGTGTGCACTAAAGAAGAGCAGCATTAATTCTACAAGGTTCATATGGTTGACTTGCTAGGGTAACAGCTTGTATTAGTGTGACACAGCAACCTCAAATAGCAGGATACATCCCTAAAGCAGCCATGGACCATGTCCAAATTAAAAACATCTACCATCTTCTTGTAAGACAGGTTGTAAAAGGAGTTTGCAGAACCCTAGCCACCCATCAGTAAGTAGTTGCACACCCGCTCCTATTCCACAGCCTAACATGTTGGTGTATGACCGATGAAAGAAGACAACGCTACATCAGGTTACAATAGGAAAAGACAAATCACGCAGGGCATAACAACTAGTTGACAAGTTGTAAATTCTTATCTTCAGTTTATTTCATGATAATTTGCTCATGAGTGTGCTCTGAAACTGCAGAAAATGCAATAATTATACACTAAAATTGTTTGAAAGTGGTTTTGTGCAACAGGGAAAAAGCCGCACACGCTCTTCTAGCCTAAGTGTCTGCTCTAATTGTTTCAACTTAAGGTGAAGTAATACAGGCATTTCTCTTCCTAAAAAATATCTTATGGATAAGTCGAGAGCTTTTGGAAAAAAAAGGTGTTTAGAAATGAGGTGGGAGAGAAGTCACTTACAATTAAATATTTTGTGGCTTCCTCAAAACTCGAAAAAAAAATCCACTTAAACAGACAATATCCAAGGTAAAAATCCATTTCTTCTCTATCACATCTGCTGGTCAGAAGATGTTACGATTTTGGAAATGCTAAAGCAAATTTTTGAAGAAATCACAAAGAAATATTACCTTTACCAGTGAGCATTAAGTGAGCTGAAGTATTTTTTTTTTTTATAATGCTAACATTATAGTTACTGGTAAAGAAAATACCAAGTAAGCGTGGCCTCTGCCTCAATGAGTTTATAACCTAGCAAGCTTTAAAAAATAGTGTAAATGTCGGGCTTTGTCTTCCAGTTCTCCACAGAAGAGCACAAATAGGCATCAGTTTACATTAGCTTCTCACAGGAACATAAACACATGCACATGTGTACACACAGAGAGAAATGTATCCTAATCTTAGCTCTGTTGACTTTGTCTGTGACAGCCCACCGATGCCACATAAATGAGCTTATCTCCTGTGTTTTTCTGAAAGCACTGAAAAATGTCATCTTCCATGACCTAGATGGAATCAGAAAAATCTAAGACACATGACCACTGCCAAGCAGTCCACCTGGAGAGGAGAGAAATATTTAACTACATCATCTAGGACACATCTCGGCAATGGATAAAGAAAATTTTGTTCATAGGTACAAAACCAACCAGTTTATTATGGAAAGAAAAAAAAAACAACTACCTCTTTTCTCATGTTGGAAGCAAATCCCATTGGTACCACAGAAAACAGGTGCAGCTATTTCGATGCCCTTACTCTGAGTGCATCTATCAAAGACAGCAACAGCTAGCAGGATACAGGAATTTCTGCTTGTTCACTTGGGAAGTTTTACCAATTTAAGCAATGCATTTACCATTATAGCTTTGAATGCAAATGAGTACTTCTTCAGCTTAGCTTACAGTCCTTCCTAGACAGCACACTAAACTGAACGTGTCACTCTCCCACCAAAATAAGAACAACCACACAGTCGGTCATGGCAATATACTGACAATTATCAATCTGCACTTTCGGTTTTATGAATATAGGAACTTCAGAAGTATAGCTTACTATATATTGGGGTTAGAGATCCATAAGAACGGTCAAGAACTGCATTTAATATCTCATCTAACAGAAATCACTGCTTAATTAAGAGCCTAGCAACATTCTACACTGTATTGACATTGCCGTGCACTTCACATAGTCATGTCCCGTTGATATCAAATTTTCACTGTTATTTTTGCCATTACTGTCGCTTTTCTTGCCTGCCTTGGAGATGCTTGTTCACGCTCATCAAATCTAGTTAATGGATGTTAATGAGCTCTTTCAAGGATACAAGTGGAAAGAATGAAAACAAGGTAAGAAGAAAGGGAAAATAGGATGCGGAACCGAAAGATGAAAACTGAAAGAAAAGAGGAATAAATAAGCAGATCCTGTTTTTCCTCATGTTATACATGTTTTCTGTCCATGGTGAAAAGAAGCAATGGAGCAATCCTTCCTCTCCTCTCAAGTAACAGACCTCAAGTACATCTTCCTCTACTTACTCCAATCACACAAGAAAGAAGCAAATGGATGGAGAATGCTCTTTTAAGCATCACAGTTCTCCTGAGTTCTCAGCCACTGAAGGGCCACCTTGGTCCCTGAGGACGGGCACAGGTTTTACAAATTCAGCAGCATGAATGTTTGTGTGCCTGTAACTGCTCCTCAGCCAGGCTAGAGCATTCCACAGCCCCCACCCTTTGTATGTGTGCTCTGTGCTCTGTCTATCTTCTGAGAGATAACAGCATTATGTAGATATCTCTTACACCTTTGGATTGTCAAACATAAATCAGTTGGTCAGAACTGCTAAATGCAAAGTCAAAGAAATTTAAATATTGACTCAAGTTGCAAAATTCAGATTCCGAATACCCCTAAATTCAGATGTGTAGGGTCAAAAGTGTAGGTTCAGTCCCTCACCCAAAGAGAAGCCAGCTGAAAAATGTGCTTACCTGTTAACTCCCAGAATCATTAGTGTGAACTGACAAGGTTTTACTACATACAGATAAGATTAATGGAACCTTTCAAGTTGCACAAAACCCTCAAATGTTTGGAAGTACCTTTTAATTTGAATAAGCCAAAGAGGCACACGTTTTGCATGTTGAAGACACTGGGCTCTGATTCAGTCTCAATTTTACACATAGACAATTTCACTGATGTCACTGGAATTACCCATCTTTTACAGCAGTGTCATGCCAAAGGAGATTCAAGCTATGTGTCTGCAAGGAAAGGAACTTGCGAAAGAGAAAAGACAGCAAGAAAAATAAGCATAAACTAGCCTTTGCAGAATTAAGCCAACCACCATCTAATTTTAACAAATGCTGTACCTTTAACAGTATTCAGCACCAAAGAGATGATGACAGCTTGTAGAAGCAGTCTCAAGCACCAGGTACCCCACAGCTACCTGAAAGAAGGTTACAGTGAGGTGGAGGTCAGCCTCTTCTCCCAAATAACAGGTGACAGGACAAGACAAAATGGCCTCAAGTTGCACCAGGAGAGGTTTAGGCTGGGTATTAGGAAAAATGTTTTCACTGATCGGGTTGTTAAGAACCAGAACAGGCTGCCCAGAGAAGTGGTTGAGTCGCCATCCCTGGAGGTATTTAAAAGATGTGTAGATGAGGTGCTTGGAGACATGGTTTAGTGCTGGCTGGTAGTGTTAGGTTAATGGTTGGATTCGATGGTCCTAAAGGTCTTTTCCAACTGAAATGATCCTAGGATTCTAACATCAGTTCTGGTGTGAAAGATGGTGGGGATGAGATCATAGAATGGTTTGGGTTGGAAAGGACCTTTAAAGGTCATCTAGCCCAAGCTCCCTGCAGCAAGTAGGACATCTTTAACTAGATCAGGTTGCTCAGAGCCCTGTCCAAACTGACACTGAATGTTTCCAGGGATGGGGCATCTACCACCTCCCTGGGCAACCTGTTCCAGCGTTTCACCACCCTCATTGTAAAAAACTTCTTCCTTATATCTGACTAAATCTATTCTCCCTTAGTTTGGAACCGTCACTCCTTGCCCTGTCATTAACAGGCCCTGCTAAAGAGACTGTCCCTTATAGGACCCCTTTAAATATTGAAGGCTGCAATAAGGTCTTCTGGATACTTCTCTTCTCCAGGCTGAACAACTCTCTCAGTCTTTTTTCAAAGAGGTGGAGACAGAAGCAACAATGAAGTAGGAGTCCACTTAAGGAACCATAAGCATATCTGGCTTCAAATTTCAGCTGTTTTTCAAACAACCAGAGGCAGAAACTAAACCTCAGTTGATAAATCCTTGTATGCAAGAACATTTGACAATACACCTTCCAGCAAGCTTGATGCAGGTTTAAACAATGGAGTATTACATAGGCTATAAACGATAAAATGAAACTGCATCAGAGTCTGAACTCCTTCAGCTCCACAAAACAATATGCTGGGATTTTGGGTAGAAATGTTTTCCATCGTGGTGCATCATTTCTACATGTATCACTCAGTTTCTTTTTCAAAAAAAGCAGTATTTTATAGGAAATATTTGGGTTGATCTAACAGCATTCCTGCCCAGTAGCAGCTTCTGTGTAATCAGAATTTGAGATTAATATATTATTAAATTCTCACATTAAGGAAATGAGGTGAAACTTTCTACTAAAATGTGTCTGGTATACCACTGTAGCTCCAGTATTTACCCCTGTAGTATGAGAGACATGGCAGAATTCAAGATAAGCAACCAGAGCTCCTGCTAATGCCCCTCACAATGGTAGTTGTGTGTCTGTCTGTCTCTAATCTGGTCTCACACATCCCACAGCCTCCTGTTCACAGATGCATACTTCATAACTAGTATCCCAGTTTTTAATATTGAATGGGACCTTCAGTAATTGTTTCACATTTAACTGAAAAATAGTACAATTATTTAATAAGGGATGGGAAATCTGAGGTAGTCGGTTCATCTCCTACTTAAATGGTAGCACTGTCTGAAAAGAAAGATAATAATGATGCCTCACCAAAAGACTGATGCATATGAATACAGTTATTTCATGAAGAATTCAAAACTTCTCTAGCAAGATATTAATATGGGGGCTGTAGAGAAACAGACACAACTGTCCTGGAATTTAGGATGCTGCTCAGATAGCTGCAATTCTGTATTACAGGCTGAACATGCCAAAAAGCACAGATACATTTTAAAGGTGGAAAAGAGATGAGCACCTGCCCTGATGAATTAGATGGTACTTCAGCATCTGACATTTCCCTTTTATCTTTCATAGAATTACTAAAGTTTTTGACTTCTTTTCTTAAATAATAAAATTCTTCATCCAAACCTAAGAATGAAGAGTGAAAGGAAAAGAATTATACTGGTATTATTTAGTGAGCTTTTCCTATTTCTACAGAATTTTCTTGAAGAAATTCAAAACTAAAAGGTAACAAAAATCTCAAGAAATGAAGTTTCAAATCAAAGTCTTTATTTTACAACAAGGTATAGAAACAGCACCCTTACTTATGTAGGAGATGGACAATACAAAGCATGATTTTTGAAAGGATCCCTTTTATTTGGCTACCTGACACTTGAAATCATCTATAGTCAGCTAAGAAAAAGATTACCTATAGCCACTTTCTGAGTACATCCTTTTCCGAGGCAGGTGCAAGAGAATGCCTGCATAATCCTTTTCAGTGTTTTAAGGATGGCTTGTAACATAAGTCAAGGGAGCAGCCTCAGTTCTACACCAGTTGAAAATCTGGCCAGACAACTGTGATGAGTGGAAACCTTAAAGACACAGAAAGCATTCCTTGTCAGGAGTCAGGTCTGTGTAATCCACAAGTGCTATCTGACTCTGAAACGCTGGTAATGGACTATAGATCCTGACCACATAGGAATAAGTCACATTAGAGAGTGTCTAGTGAAATCAATAACATCGCTCCAACTTATGATTTTTTCCCCCCCTTACAATTCTTAAGGCTACCATGTGTATATCATTAATCTAACAATTGAAAGGTATTTTAAATATTTCCATTATAGGGTAGCTCCTGTTAGCGCTAGTTATGAAAATTAAATGTACATTGAGGGAAAAGAAAAAAAAAAAAAAGAGCAGTGCTTCTAAACAGGAGGCTTTATTTTCAGCAATAAAAATTTAGAGCCCCCTCTTCCTCCCTCCCAAACCCTCAGGTTGATTCATCTCTCATTCAAATTTAAAATGCACAGAGAGGCTGCAACAAACCCCCGGAAGATTGATATGCACCGCACTCCACACATGGTTTAGCTCTTTATTCCAAAGTCTGGCATGACAAAGTTGGGTTTTGTGATATTATTATTTCGATATATAATAAACAGGGTTCGATATAAAAACAGTGCAATGCAAGTCCCCTTTAAAAAAAAATACAAATTGTTACTCTAGCGCTTTGAGAGAAAGGGAGCGAGAGATTCACAATGCAGGCTCAGAACTTGGCAACCTGTAAAAGTGCCCAGTCGAAAATTACTAACAGCTGGAGATGACAGTTGTTTTAACAGCTGAGCTGACAGGATTAATTTAAATGCACTGAAATCAAAAGTAGATAACACCTGTTTAGTCTTCCAGGGCCATTCGACAAGGTAGGCCAGAGGAAAAAGGCAGAGCCAGGGCTGTCTGTGGGAGTGCATGTGCATGCACGTATGTGGGCACACATGTAAGCCCATGCACGTGTGTGCCTCCTCCTCCTCCTCTCTCCTCTCTCCTCTCCCCTCCTCCTGCGGAGGACAGAAGGACTTCAGAAAAGACTGACGTACTTTTGAAGGCTGGGTGTGCGGGGGAGATTGGTGGCTGGTCACACAATAACAGAGGGGCCAGCCCCTGTCAGCTTGAAACATCTGGTTCCCATTGTGCCCACCCTCCTGCTCACCCTTCTTCTCCCTTCTCTTATCCGAGGTCTTTGACCCAAACCCAACAATGGATAAAGATCACTGGATTTTAAAGCTGCAGTTTCTCACTCCCGCATCCCAGTGATCCTCCTGGGTAAATTAATGCGCTCTCTTTGAGCTCGGACTCACTGGAGCTCCTACAAGCTCCCTCCCACCCACCTCTCCTCCAAACTAAAAACAAAACAAAAAATTCCTCACCTTCTTGCCATGCCAAAGCTTGTAGCTCACGTGTTCAGAAAATAAATAAATAAATTCTACATGGCACGTGAGGAAAGCATGTGAAACAGCAAGAAATTTTCTGTGTGGTCGGCAAGGAGGGGCTGAATTGCTATTGGCCTCTACAGTTACAATCCTCTCCTCCAGCATGTGTGTGTGCAGTGTCCCGTGACACAGAGACTACAAACCCAGAGGCTGAGTCTCCTTCAACATGGAGAACTGACTGGCGCAGGAAAGGAGAATCTAGAAGGCATGGAAACCAGATCTTTTCCTAGTAGTACAACCACCACACAAAGCTACCACATTCCACTAACACCCTACAGGCCCAATGCTGCAGCTGCTCCACTTGCAGAAATCTTATTGAGGCAAAAGCGAGCTCTGCCTCTGAGGAAGCTACTGAATTCAGGCCAGAGGCTTCCAAACTCAACCTCCAAGCTCACTTCTGGTTAAGAAGACAAATGAGGCTGAGTTCTAACAGGCATGTTATTTCCAGACAACTTGCTTCCTCAAACTTAAGTCTAGTCCTTTCTTGTAAAGTAGGACCACTGTCAGTCTGCATCTCCCAAGCAGTAATTAAATTTCACCACTGAAATTTAGCATTACCATTTAGCATTACCAACTGTGCTTTAAAACTTGGACACACAGAATTAAGTTCATGTGGAAAACCTGTGAAAAAAAAAACACTCACAAAATAAAAACCCAGAGAAATTCTATCTTCTGACTTTAGTCTTGGGCTTTTAGCCATAGGATCAATCTTTCCCCCTTGTATTCCTCCAGGGATGAAAAAAATAGCCCTACAGTCAGTACGATGCTGCTGCTGCTATATCTGCTGTATACTTCATACAACAAAAGGCTGTGTTCAGCTCTCCCTTCTTGTTCCACAGCCCTTCAGAACTGAAAAGCTCATGTGCTCACTTCAGCTAACTGCAAGCCTCTCCACCACGCTGTCACATCAATATCAAAGCGTGGTTGGCACCTTCAGTTTTCATAGTTGAAGAAAGAAAAAAAAGTGTTCAGTAGCATGGTTCAGAAAATGTTTGATTCATTGATATCAAAAGCCAGAGAATCACAGATATTCTTGGTTACATTAACCCTTGCCATAAAGAAAGAGAGAAGGAAAGCCATCCATGGTAGCTTTGTCTTCACTGCAGGTTTCAGCATACTCAGCTCATATTCTCTTTGCGTTTCCAGCCACTAAAGCTCCCACTCACTCCCTCCCACCTTCCCCAAACAGCACAGAGCTTCACATAGGCTAATACGTGTGCCAAGAAAAACAGAACAATTCTTAACTAAGCTGCATCTATATTTACTCATTTCAGAATTTCAAGTCCTCTTTTAGCACTTATTGTTCAGGTAAAAGTATTTATCTGGGCACATGTAAATATTAATGGTAATTCTGACAGGAGAAAGAAGACCCAAACACATCTATCAGGTGTGGGCCTTGTATGCAACAAATTTATGTAAAATGGCAATCAGCACCAATTTATCCAGACAAGTCCAAGTGCAGGTCTAAAATTATCTTCATTTTGTTTCCCAAGAAAAATATCAAGATACTTTAAAACTCAAGTCACAGGAACCTTTCACTACAGGGTACACTTTGGATAGTAAATTAATTTTAATGAAGCTGTGGAGTGTCTTTTGACGGACTGTACCAGAGTTTTACTGCTGCAACTGGGCCTGCATTCGAGGGGATTTACTGCACGGCGCTGTGCTGCCCATCTTGCCAGCTTTGTATCCAGGGCAGGCGAGCTATACTAGAAGATGGACACTGACACAGTTCTCACCTACTCCTGGGTAGGAACGGGAAGAACTTCAGTCTAATGAAATAGAAAGCTTTCTTGCTGAAGCATTGAACTTTTCCAGCAAATGAACCTAGAGATTCCCAATACATCACTAAAAAATATTTGGTTAATACCAGAGGGCATTTTCCCTGTTATTTTTCACGTCCACGAACCTCTGCATGTCTGGATTCTGGCCAACTCTGGAAACAGAAGTGCCAAGGAACATGCGAGAGGCTGTTCTCCTGACAATTCCAATTTGGCTGGTTGCTGGAAGTGACAGAAATCCCCAGAGAAAACCAGCACTAATGATAGTTCATTGCCCCATATGCAGACACAAGAGCCTTACTGTTTACCACAAAAAAAAAAAAATAAATCAGGAAATAGTTCAAAGATGGGGAAACAAAAATTGTAATAGAATTGAGAGAACGTATATTTTAAAACATAAAGAAATTCTCTGCTCCTTATAAACACACATGAAGTAGCAGCAGTGGTAGTTGTAGGAGCAGTAATAACAACGACAATGATGATGATGTCAGGAAGGCAAAATCACCGTTGCTTGTATTCATACTTCATTCTCACAAATTTTATTAAATCTATCTGCACTTCTAAATAATTAATTCCCATTAATATTTACAGAAAAAAAAATCTTGCTTTTTAAAGGCTTTTTTCTAAGTTTTCAGTCTACTGGGCACGCAATGATAATTGCTGCTCTGTTCTGCTTAATGACAGAGTCCCTTCCCCTACAAAACAAGGAGCAGTTTCTTCCTCGCTTTTTATTTCTTTACACAACTCAGAGGCTCAAAGAAGATAATTACAAACAATGCCTGAAGAATGGTTCAGTTAATGTTAATTTATACAACAAACTAATTACTACCAAATGGTAAAAAATCACATGTGGAAGTTCCTGTCTCCCACGCACACAACTAAACCAGCAGCCATCTGTCTCAGCCTGGGAGCTCTCAGTGACAACCGAGGGAAGCAAGGCAAGGGATGAATCCAGACACACTAGCTGCTGCTTCTGACACAAAATCATGGCATTTAAACACCAGGTTCTGTATGGTGATTTTAGCAGTGGCATTTTTTTTCCCATTCATTTATAAAACAAACAAACAAAGTACCGACATCTATAACTACCTCTCTAGTTAAAATCTGATTTTTATCTCAATCTCAGGAATTTAAGATGAGGGCTAAAGCACCTCCATCTATCAGCTGTAATTCTTCCTCCTGGCAATTTCTGTACAATACTCTTTATAACATCCTTAATATACTGCCAGTCAGAAAGCATGATGTGCAGTCTCTGAATCTGCTTTCACTATGTTAGACATCACAATGGAAAAATGTGCTTTTTTTTTTGTTTCAACATTTTTTTCACAACCTGAGAAAGAAATTTCCTCCAAAACCTTGAAAAATCAAAGTCAGTACAATTGTTAAACACTTTCATGGGATACTCATTAAAAACTGACAGGGAGAAAATAGCTGGGGACAAATCCTAAAGCATTTGTTCAGTTTAAAGTCTCATTGAATTCAATGTGAGTGTTACTTTATTGAGGACTTCAATACCAGATCCTTTAGATGAATAAGGACCTTGGCATTTTGACTGTTAATTATTCTCTGATGAGCTTGCATCTACTGAAACAAACTAAACACAATATTATCCTCTAAGCTCTGTTCAAGAAATCTCAACTCAAATATTCTTTTCTCCCTGTGAGATCAGAACTCCAACAGTCATCAAAGAAAGTGCTGTACATGAATAGGAGCAAAATATCAGAGTTTAGATTCACAGTACAGATTTCAGAGGAGAGGTTTTTTCCCCTAACAAGAAAAACTTACAAATCTTTCTATGTTTGAATATAAGGCAGAATGCTCATACTGCAGAATGGCCCCTACGTATCTTATTTCGACCAGGACTCCCTCTTATGTTTATGTGAGTCCCACACCAGTGCCAAAGTGCAGCCTTATGTATGAGGAAGAGACAAGCCAGGATAAGGTAAAGGCTGAAGATCTTTTGGTAAAGACAAAATATCTATCAGCTTGTGTTTCTGAGTATTTATCTTTTCACCGAGTATTTTTCAGATGGCCTGAAATGATCACAGAGGAGGAACAAGTGTTGCAGCAATTTAAAACAAGGTCTCTGTAATCTCACATTCACCAAGTCACACAGTCATTATTGCTACATGGCAAGAGAAGTATTGACAGTTTAAACAAAGTAAACAAGAATGGATCACAAGAGAATCTACATAACCAAACAATAATGCCTAATTATTCCTCATTCATAGACTTTAACAGAGATCATATATATAT
>NW_008598169.1:0-7742 GCF_000691845.1 Merops nubicus
CAACCCTGACAGATTCTGATTCTGATTATGTTTTAGCAGAGGGCTTGGTAGTGTTGGCTTGATGGTTGGACTCGATGATCTTAAAGGTCTTTTCCAACCTAAAGGATTCTATGCTTCCATGGAAAGACATTAAAACAGCAATAATGAAAAGCAATGGTTTGGCATCAAGTTATTCTTTACTAGTCAATACTGGAACATTTGGAGAAAAGCTGGGTGTAACACCTTTCTATCAAAGGACTATTTGTGCATCTTCATCTGTGCGTTCTGTTCTTCCCCATGACAGTTTAGTAGCTGTTTTTCCTATTTTTGAGCATCTTTGTTTTGGGTAGAAAACAACAGCTAACTATTTTAATTATTTTAAAATGGAGCTGGATGGATAATGTTAAATTGTCATAATAAAATTACCCATTAACCAATAGAAAACATAATAATTTTGAAACCGGTACCTAAGCTTGGTGGTCAAATACTGTTCCTAGACTTGGGTGAGTAATGGAACTGTATGAAAAATGAGGAGAAGTTAAATTTCTGTCATGGATTAATTCAGTAGGCTTTTCTCGCAGACTAAAGGAATATACAAGTAGGTTTTTCAGGTGGTTTTACTTCATGAGAGACTCTTCCTCTTCTGTGGGCACTGCTCTGAGAAACCATGTGCCTTGCTGGGTTTGATTTTGAAGTCCAAGTAATGCATTTTTAGAAAACGACCCTGTATTATAATGATAGTCGGTCAGCTCCTTATTATAGATGACAGCTGTGGTGGTTTGGGCTGGGGTGGAGTTAATTTTCTTCCTAGTAGCTCCTATGGGGCTGTGTTTTGGATTTGTGCTGGAAAGAGTTTTGGATTTATGCTGGCAAGAGTGTTGATAATGCAGGGATGTTTTTGTTACTGCTGAGCAGTGCTCACACAGAGTCAAGGCCTTTTCTGCTTCTCGCACAACCCCAGCAGTGAGTAGGCTGGGGGTGCACAGGAATTCTGGAGGGGACACAGCTGGGACAGCTGACTCTGACTGACCAAAGGGATATTCCACACCATATGATGTTGTGCTCAGCAACAAAACTAGGGGGAAGGCTGGTTGGGGGAGGGAGAGGGGTGCTGCTCAGGGACTGGCAGGGAATTGCTTGGATCATGGTGAGCACTTGTTTTCATGCTCGTCACTTGCCTTTCTTAGGTCTTATTTCTCTCGCTTCATTATTTTCCTTTTCATTACAATCACTATTATTTTACTTTATTTCAATTATTGAACTCTTCTTATCTCAACCCATGAATTTTCTCACTTTTACCCAACCAGTTCTCTTCCCCTCAATGTGCTGGGACAGTGTGAAGAGTGAGCAAGTGGCTGTGTTGTGCTTTGTTGCTAGTATTTGCTTTGTTGCTAGCTGGGGTTGAACCATGACAAGAGCCCAGATGGGAGTCATTACAGGAATAGATGTGGCTCCGCCAGGCTTTCATGACAAAGGGTATCAACTGAAAAGTTGTTTGTGGAAGCATAGTTTATACTTTTTAATGGAATTTTTTTTGCACAGCTAAAGAAAAACAGTTTTTGGAACACAGATTAGATTTATAATATTTCCAAGCAATAGCAGGAAATGAACAAGATACTGCCAAACACATGATGGGTATTTTAAAAAAGTAAAGTGGTGATTTATACCAAATTGCTGTGATAAGATGTTAATGTTTGAAACCTGGAACAGATTTCTAATTCCAGTTTTGACTTTGCAACATTATACAGTTAAGTCACTCGCTCACATGGAGGGTCTGATTACTTTGCAGAACTGTGCAATATAGGAATGATGGATATCAGAAATGGTCTTGAGAAAATGTTTTCCAGCATGTGTATTGGACAACAGGGTTATGTGTTCTGAAAATCAGTATTGTTTTTCTGCAAGGCTAATACTTCTTAAATGAATTAATATTTCTTAGAAAATTGCAAGCTTTAAAATTTTGTATGCATTGGTTATATTCTCAATTCAATGTAAACACGAAAAGGAAATGATAGGCTGTTATCCATATTTCTCTATCTTATGTGACACACAGCTGAACAATAAAAATGGTGGATGTGACCCCAAAAATAACATATTTCTGTAATGGTAATGGGGTTCTGCATTTGTTTTTACAAATAATTTTTGTACTTTTTCACAAAGACCAGGATGGAGGGTGTAACAGGTGTCCAAAGTGTGGTCAGCCAAGTCAAAATCTCCTTCCCTTCTAGCTGCCATGTCTTGTTTAAGGGTCTTGATATGTTAAATGAAATACCTCTTTTTAATTGTTTTTAACCTGCTATTAAATAATTTAATCTGATGCTTTCTACTTGTATTTTCACATAGAAAATAGCACTAATAACCTTATTCTTCCTGTTGCTCATGGTTTTATAGACTCCCGTAAAATCATCCCTTGATCATACCAAATATCTCTAATCCAGATGGTGCAATCTTAATCTACTTATTTTTCTTTCTATAAGAGATATTCTTTGCCTTCTGCTGGTTCAAAAAAAAACTGTTTGGAGAAATATTTTTTTCTTTTCCTTACTAATTTAATGCTTTCAAAACTGTTGTCAGAGCAGAGGAGCTTGTCTGTACATAAAACAGGTGATCCAATATTACGTCAATACCAACATTCTTATATTCTTCCCTAACTTTTTGGCCTACTTTTCTCTTTCAAAATAACAGTTCATATAGGTGTGGACATTTGTCATGTAATTTTTCCATGCCACCTACTGAATCAATCAATCTCACACATACACATTCTGGCAGTTTCTTGTGATACAGTAGTGTCAATGCACAAATTATACTTTAGGTTCAAACTGAGAAATACTGATGAAAAAAAAATTTATTTATTTCAATATGTTGTTCAATACTGAAGTGTATACTCCTCAGTCTCCTTCATATTTTTTTGCTTTGCTCCTTCTTTTTCAACAATTTCTACATTCTAAATTTCGCATGTAAACTTCTCTGTAGAGATAATTTTGTATCAACTGGGAGTTTTAACCTAACAATGGTAATGAAACCATCCTTTCTCATTGTGTGTGATGCTAAAAGTTTTACTGCAGTAGGTGTGCATTAGTGTTTATGCACATCTTTTACGTGTCCTGTGTGGAGTATGATTATAACTTTCTAGGCTGAAATGCTCTACTATGAGGTATCTATTTTATTTATTATTTATTTTGAGTGAACTCTGTAAATGGATTAAAATTCATGGTGTAGGTGTAGACGGTGCAGTGAGCTAGGCTGTTGAGAAATTGTATAATGGAAGAATAAATGATTGAGTGGCACATAGGTAATAGCTAATAGCATATACTTCTAGAACTTGGTGTTTGTTTAAGGAAAATATTTATGAAGTCATAATAGATTTTACATTTACCCTTGGTGCTATAGAGAGGCTGATACATATTAGCTGTAGAATTACAAGGGGAAATTTGAAACTGTTCATTTCATAGCACATAGTCCAAGAACTGAACACCCTAGTGAGAGTGAGAATTTCTTTTATAAATTCATTATATGTTCCTGTTACTTGTTAGCAGTTTTCACAGGTCTCATTGAGTTTGCTTCCTGATGAGAACTGAGACTTACTGTACAAGGAATTTAATAATGGTATTATCTGTAAAACCTCAGGGGCCCAGAAGGACCTACTTCAAGAACGGCATGCAAATCTTAGTACTACAACTTGAGCAAAACAAAGTTTTCTAATAGAAATAGCACAGAGCACAAACACAAAGGAGGAAATTAGATGTTTTAATGTGCATCTTGACCTCTGGAAACCTAGAAGAGCTGGTGTACACAGATCTTTAAGTCCACCAGTGGTAAGTAGTTAATGGAGTGTAAAATACAGCATCTATTTAACAAAGGAGAACACTGCCAAATTGTTGAGGACTAATAACTTCCTTGCTCTAGTCTGGAATATATTGAACAGCTTGAGCCAAAGAACAATCAGTTTATTGGCAGGGGGTGGAAAAATGTGCTTGACCTTCCCTTCATATAAATAAATAGCTGAGAGGAATACAGTGACATGGATAAATAAAAACAAGGAAAGAATCCCATGTATTAAAAAATGCATTGATTTATATTCTTTGGAATTGAGAACAATTTAATCTCTCCAATGTCTATCACTGTCTAAAAATGAGACGGATTCTGAATACGTAAAAAAAAACCCAACACAGAACAACCAACCAACAACAACAACAAAACAACAAACCTCTTGAAACAGGGGAATTTATTTGCAGTTGGTACCCACACTTGGATGCAATGAAGAAATGGGAAATGATGTACACATGGCCACCCAGTGAATACGCTATAGAAATGCCAACTCCAACATCAAGTGAGAGGAAGATAGCGATTAACACCACATGTCATGCTAAAAGGGTGGTTTTGCGTTCAGGATGAATCACAGAAGAACAATATGCAATGTGCTTTTTACCAACTGAGTGAGAGAGATGAAAGGAGTAAGGGAAAGTGAAGACAGGAGCTGGTGAGTATTACAAGGGCAAAGATTAGCTACTAAACTTTTGAGGAGTGGAAAGGATAATTTTCTTAGTTTTTACTCCTTGATGACATAGTGAAGACTTCTAGTGCTCATCTAGTTTAGTCTAGAAACCTGTCAGTTTTTCCCTGAAAAAAATAATTTAAATAAATGTTGTCTCTTGAGAAAGAAGTAAAAATTATTCTGCAAATATATTAATCATAAATGCTTTACTTTGTAAGCATGTTGTTGTACCAGGACAATTTTGGTGGACGAGTATTTTCATTTTACTTTTTTCTTCTCAAGTATGGTAGCATTTCTTCTCCAAATAGAAACATTTATACATTACAAAAGCAAAATTAGTATGTCTTCATATGCATGTGAGTTATATGTAAAGCCCTCCCCTCCCTTCTATACATGCCTTCTCCACTTTGAATTATTCATCGATCTTTCCAATGCATGGAATGTTTTTCTATAAATATCTCTGAGTTATTTTTGGCAGATCATAGGATAAATCACTTCTGAAGGGTCCTCAGAAGATGTCTAGTTCAACCTCTTGCTCAACACAGGGAGTGTGGATCAAATGATATCAAACCACGCTGCTCAGAGCTTTATCTGGTCCGGTCTTGAGAACCTCCAAGGATGGTAATGCCAAAACCTCTCTGAGCAACCTGTTGTGCTGCTTTTGTGTCTTTATGACAGGAAAAAATTTTTTACCCAGTCTGAACCCCTTTTTTTTTTTCACCCCAACTTATACCAATTGTCTATTCTCCTGATAACCTTCTCAAGGAATATCCCTTATCTTAATGCTGTTTGTTCTCCAGATTTAAAAAACAGAAATCAGGGCTCTTCTGCCTCTGGATTTACAGCTGTTACATCTCTCTCCTATCTTGAGTAATCGACTTTTTTACTGTTTGTCACTTTTAGTAAGCCTGAGTCTTAAAAACAGTCAACTTTGCTGCCTATGCTTCCTTCTTTGCAGGCTCTTTAAAAATCCCAAGCTTTGCAGCCTGAACAAAGGTTTTGCAATAACTTCTAGACTGCTTTTCTACCTGCATTGTCTTCCTTTCAGACCAGTGACTCAAGCTGGTTAAATTGATTCCTGTGCAGTTTTGCCTGATTTTAGTTTAAACCTTAAAAACGAGCATTTGAGTGTGTGTCAGGTCTAGCTCAGGCATATTTTGCATTTGGCTTAATGTTCCACTGCCAAGGGATCTGCGTTACTCAATATATGATAACCTATTTGATCTTTGGAAATCTGAATGTTTATGTCTTTCTTGCAACTCTGGCGTCAAATGTTCTGCACGTGACCAGGAAAGTGTGGAACAAACATCATCTGTAGAAAGCCCTTTTTCTTGCGTATGTTTACTGTGTCTGGCCCCTCTGTCCTTGTAAGCTTTTATTGCACAAATTAGGCTTATAGTTTCAATGAGTCTAAAGTAAACAGAGAGAAAAACCTTCAGCCATACCACCCAAAAATTATCTCAACCCTTCTCCAAACCAGTCTTTGTAGCATCTAGAAGAACTGGGAAACCTAGAGAAAGTGTTGCGTGTAGTGCACGCCACTGTAAAACCCGAAACATGCAGCAGACAAGCACTAGCAATAAAAATCTCTCACTTGTTATAAGGACAATTTTTCTGAGAATAGGAAATGTGGTTTCAAAAAATAGTTATTAGAGTTCTAAAATAGGGACTTGCCTATCCCACATAGGTACCCTTGGCTACTAAATATTGTGGAGTCTCTTCTATTTTAAATCACAATGTTCATTCTTGACTGGAAAAAGCTCAGTCTTTTCCAGATAAATGTCTTACGAAAACTGACAGTTTCTTTAAACAAATACATTTTTTTTTGCTGGTGAAGAATGCTGGTGTGTGAAAGCTACTGTTAGTAAGATGGAAAATAAATACTGAATAAGCCAATGGACATTTAAGATCTATTTGATAGTTTTTCCACCCTTGATAGTTTTTAATCCTAGAGTCTGAGTATCACCCCATACTATGCAGTTATATCATAATACATATCTATCTAAATTCTCCCTGAAGTGTTCAAGTGGACTTATTTTTCCTTCACAACAGTCCTAAAAATGTAGATTGAGGTAGTGTGGAGAGCTGTCAAACTGCTGTGCAGTCTGCCTGGGGTAGGTAAAGTGAATCTGCTCCATGGTATATTAGGTTTGTGAGCTATTTTTAAAATGGAAGCTGTTCTAGAAATGTTTTAGGCATAATTAGAATGTATTGGGAGAGAACTCCCTACAGAAATAAGCACAGAGCCTGGCTGGCTGGTGTGGGCTCTGCAAGATGCTACCTGTCACAGACATATAAAAGATACAAAAAGCTCAGTCAGCTTTAATGGTTGGTAAAACAAGCAGCTGTTTATCCTAGTATGGTGATACGGCTTGCAAAGGAAGAAAAGAAATTTACCCCGATGGTGCATTTGCTATTTGCTGGTAATGGAATATTTCCTGTTGAAATTGTCTAAATGTTAAACCTAATCTTTCTAACCATTTACAGTGACTTGGGAAGCTAATAGGAAAGGAGAAAAAACTTAGAAATAACTCTTCCTAGCAGCACCTATTTCAACTTGGTTTTGCAGTATTTGTGGAAAAAGAAGAATGGGCTTGAACAGCTGCATGTAAGTTTATCTGTGGCTTTTTAGCTTTGTCAAACCAACTAGATATAGATGAAAGACACCTAATGGAAATGGAATTTATTGCAGATGTAAAAAGAAATTGTAGGTAGAAAGAGTAGTGCCTTACCCTCTTTCAAGATAACAGTATTGTGTTTTAGCTGAATGGAAAGTACAGAAAAACAGAACTTCATTTAATTTACCTGCTGTACGAGTCCTCTGTACAATTTTATCTCAGGACTCTAGTATCTTCCTCAGGTAGTAATGGACATGGAGGGGAAATGCGTAATTGTAACAATATAAAGTGCCAGGTGTCGTAACAGGGAACTTCTGTTGAATGTTTTTTGACATGGCGTTAGTCAAGCGTTTGGAAGAAAGCCATTTTTGGAGCTAATATAATACCAATGTGAAGTGGAAAGCAAATTTAGTGAAGGAGTTAAGTCACTGCTTTGGCTAAAGATATGAGCTATGAATTCAAAATAATCCTTCGGCTAAGGCTTTCATTTTTTATTTTTTTTAAAGTAAGTGTATGTACACA
This sequence comes from Merops nubicus, assembly GCF_000691845.1. NCBI lineage: Eukaryota > Metazoa > Chordata > Aves > Coraciiformes > Meropidae > Merops > Merops nubicus. Next base: position 7,615 of record NW_008598169.1, read on the forward strand.
TACACTGTGGTTGTATTTCAACAGATCAATAAATTCTTTGCTTATTATCTGTGCCGTGGTTTGGGGCCAGGGCTGCCCCCAGAAGCGTAACAGACGCTCTCTATTAAACCCCTTCCCCCACCCCCAAA
>NW_008598169.1:8010-12935 GCF_000691845.1 Merops nubicus
GTCACCGTCAACCCCGGCTGGGGAGCAGCCCCCAGGGAGAGGGTCCCAGGCTGGACTCAGCCACAGATGGCAACTGGGTACAGGAGCTGGATTCTGGAAGTCAGTTCAGGAACACGGGACTTGAGATCAAAGGCAGGATGGATGAAGTCCTCCTCGGATGCTGGCCACTGCAGCAGAAGCAGCCAGCAGCCCAGCAGCAGAAGCCAGAAGAGAAGAAGAATGGAAGGGGCGAGGGAAGGCCTTGCCCCTCCTGACCCTTCAGCTTTACTGGATATGACAGCTGTGGGATGGAACACCCCACTGGTGAATCTTGGGGTCAGTTATCCTGTCTGCTCCTCCCCACAGGTGTGGGGTGCTCTCTGCTCGTCTCTGTGTGGGATACAAGCTCAGCAGTGGCCTTGGTCTGCACACCAATCCCTGCAGTAACTCTAAACATGAAGTCTTATCACTGCTAAAGCCAGACAGTTTACAGAAATGCTGCTGACTTCAGACAGAGCAGTTAATTAGAAGAGCTTTAGCTAAAAAGTAAAATCATTAAGCAGAACCAGCTCTATTTTACCCCAAATCAGGACAATATGACATTGTTTGGGAAACTTCATCTGTCTTATTTGGCTGATATAAAGCTGAGCAAATGCTTAGGCATTGAGAATAGTTAATCACCTCTTCACATTTACTGTTGATCACACCCCAGGCTTTTTCTGTTCCTTTGAGATAGGATCTTAGCTTCTCTTTCCTGAAAATATGGTCATATTTCAATTTAATAGTTTTGACTGATATTTGAAGTGCTTTGAAGGCAGTATGAAGATGGAAAGGAGTAGAGGAGTTCAAAGTCATTACTATTATATTTCAGCTAAAATTAAATTTTGCTCTTTCTGGAAAGAAAATCTGGCAAAGTTAATATTTAATTCAGTGAACTATCAGTAATTTATTCAAGAAATGCATATGAACCACAAAAAGCATGTAATAGAAATGTTAGGTTTTGAAGTCTGCATAATTTAGCCTTTATAAATCTTTACATTTTAAAGGAACCAACAGATTCATCATTAATTTCTGGATTATGTACAGAGTGTTCTTTCCCCCTTTCCATCTGTCTCAGAAGATGTTTTTCCTTGTCTTCTCCCCTCCTTACCCTCTTCAGAGCAAAAATGCTAAGTAATCTTGAAGACTGGAAGCATATAGTTAGCTCACTGAAAGAAGCATTAATGCAAATCAGTGTATGCCTTTTAAAGAATGCTGCAATCATGTGATCCCTTTCTCAGGCATGAAAGATAAGGTGTATCAGATTTAGAGGCTCTCGTTATAGACATATCCTCTTAAACAGAAACCTTTCCTATTATGAAATGAGAAGTCTCTAATATGGAAAATGTTAGCTAGTGGCTGCTATGGCTTAACTTAGCTGATAAGCATGGGATTTAGGAAGGGTAAAGCTAATAAAAACCTGTTAGACTATCCCCAGCTCCTGACAATCACATTATTTATGCAAAGACTATGCTGCTATTTGTTAATATTGTTGCTACGGTAACTGAAAACCGAGAGCGCTTCGGTAAAATCGGAAGTGCAGTGAGTGTGAAATGCGAGAACTGACTGTATATCTACAAATACATGCTTTGTCTCATCAGCCTTTTTTTTCCACAAGCTTTTCCCTTCATTTCCTTTCCCATTCTGGCACTGGGAAGGGTAATTGTGAGTACTGAGTGGTAAGACATGAAACCCACTGGGGGATTGAGAGTCTGCTACCTGCTGGACTGCCAGCAGTTTCTTCGACAGATGGTATCAGGCCTCAGAAAAGTCTAATTGGCTTATCATAGTCAATGCATGTGTTACAAGTGCTTAGATAAAGCCAGCAAATACACATTAGCTTGATGACTTGATTTTGTAGCTGTGCTTTCAAAGAAAAATATAGGCAAGATAGTACAACCCCATTTGAAAGAGCTGGATTCAAGCCTCTCTGGGCTTGCAATCCTTTGCTGGTGTCCTAGTACAAATTACTAAAAACATCTATGGTTGATCTTGCAAGCTGGTACAACCTTTGCATCTGCATGGGAAACTCTGTTCTGTCCCTACCACAGGTGTTAGCCTGCTGCATCACTGGTAAACTGCCAAAGTCTAGGTGTCTTTATAGGAGCCGTCTCACAAGATCCCTCTGAGGTAAATGTGTCTTTTTTGCGTATTTCTAAAGAACATCTATTTGATCTTGACATATGTAACATTTAAATACAACTCCTCTGGTCCTCTGACTGACATGCACAAGGAAAGACTAGACTGGCGAGGGATATGACAGGTGAAAAGCATCCTCTAGCAAGCTCTGGACTAGGAAATCAATAGGATCAGCTTGCTCTAGTTCATCAGGGAATTTAACTCCGCGTGTCAAAATAAAAAAAAAATGGTTGAAATTACAGTATTTTTTTGCTCCTATCCAGTTTTTTCCCATTTCAAAATATGTTATGAAATTAACCATCTATAAGGACTCTTGGGAGTTGTTCTGATGGTCAATGGACTTCAGAAGTCCAACGGACAGAGAGTAGCTGATCTGAAGGTTTTGGCCATGCAGATGTATGAAGCATTTAGCAGATAAAAGTCATCCTATGGTTCCAGTCTGCAGCATCAACCAGCACAGTCCAATGATTCATTGTGTATAAGGGGTTTGGGTATTTTTTTTTTGCTTTAAAAAAATATATATTTGCCACTGTGCCATCATGAAGCTTCCTGTAGGTCCACAATGTTACCTCAAAAACTAAGAAAAGAGCTATCAGACCCTCAGGCTGGTATGTGCTATGTGCCTTCTCTGTTACCTGAGTGGTGGTGCTAAGGAGATGCTGGCAGACGGCCCATCTTTGGGAACACAAAATGGTACCTATGTAGGGAAGGTTGGCATATCACAATACCTCAGTATTCTTCCTCACTAAATTATCATATATATATATATATGAAACATATATTAATCTGTAACTATATTAATGCTCAATCACTTGGACTTTTTTTTTAAGCTAAATTTAAACACCGAGGCACATGTCTCATGGGAGTTGTCAAGGAAAGACCAGCTAATGTTTCTAAAGCTTTGTCATGATCTGTAAAATATTCATGATTCATATAGATTCATGTAATTTAAGGAAATTTAAGAAAATTAATGGAATTTGGGAAATTGTAATTTTGTGGGGGGTGACATAGTATTGTAAATGAGCTATATCTGTCAATTTTAATGAGCATGAGGACTTTTCCCTTTATTTTACAGGGCTTAAAATAAGTTCATTGCTGTTGGTAGGATTTTCTGAGTTCTTCAGTTTTGTTGCAAGGCTGCTATTGAATATCTGGAATGAAGTTAAAATGTGGTTTCCTTTTTCTTGTTGTTTGGTTTTTTTTTTTTTTTTCCTTTTCTCGTGGTTTTCTAGGTAGCAGTGGTGGATCTCTAAATGCTAGATGAAGTCCTTCAGTGTCTATCAGTACACCTTCTGGACCTTCCACCCACTATGATTTGCCAGACGCAGATTTTAGCACACTTTTCATGCAGCTGCCTAGTTAAGTTGGTTAGCAAGGACTGTCTTAGCCATAAAAACAAACCATTCATTTATGTGTTGTGTAGTCTTCACATTTTCATTTGTCCTGGATTGAAACTCCTTTTTTTCTGCTTCAGGAGCTACAGCATGTGTGTCCCCTTAGTGAACCGCCTGCCTTAGAGGTAATAACCAAAAAAATCCAAACACAAACTGTCAGAGAAGCTAATCATCTTTGCTGAAAAGAACAAACACGTGAATTTGAAAGAAACTGTGGGCTTGCCATGTGCAGACCATATAGGTGAAATAATTCTGAACCTAAAAAAAAAAAAAAAAGTGAAAACAACTTTTTCCCTGTGCAGTTATTGCAAGATTTGAAGGCCAGACATCTTCAGATGTGTCTAGACAGATGCTGCATCAGATTTGCAAAAGGAAATTATCTCAGAGAGTCACTGGATTCATGTAGTTACTGTTAGCATACTGTAAACAAGGGGCACAGAAGCATTTTTTGTTGATATACAGAATGGGATTATAGAAGAGTGCAGATTTTAGAAAGCAAGCAGACCCAGGAACCCTGGAGTAATATTTGTTGAGCATGATACTGAAACAGAACTGCCTACAAATCCTTATTCAGTTCCAGCATTCCATGTAGGGTTAGGCACAGATTCACACATTGTTTGCAACTTTTGCTGACTGTGGGATGACAGTAACCTTTGCGACTCCCCAGGACCTGGTCAGCAGTCTGTATGGCAAATGGTATTCTGAATTTTATCATGCTGGGATTTTGTGCTGTATTTCAATTTACAAGGTGTTTTCAATTTGAACTTTCTTTTTCCAGTTGCTCTCATGTTAGAAAGTTACAAACATACAAGTATATATCAATTAGCTGCACTGTTCTTAAATTACTTCTTGTATGAAAATATGATGTTTGCTGTTAAAAAAATGGGTAGGTCTATTCTTCTGGAAAGAAATAGGTATGTCAAAAGGTTTCTCTGAACTTTTTATATTATAGGGAGAGCGAGCAGTGTCCAGACACCAATAATGTGGCAACCTGTGTCTCCAAACAGCAAATAACTAGAATTTTATTAAAATGGATATTAGATTCAGCAAGTCTAAGAGTTCATACCTAGCACAATCCATAAAGTTAATCAGCTATAAAATACCACTTGCAGATTGACAAGCTCTTCATCCAAGAAGTTTTAGGAAATAAGCACAACTGTCACTTCATATCTCCAGCACATATGAGAACAATATGCTTCACAGCAGTTTGTCACAAAACAGCATGTGTATTAGCAATTCATTACTCATTAAGACTGCCACGTGCAATAAATGCACATACACATGATACACATACTGTTCCTGGGAATGCTGGTTCATGGCATGTGGATTCCATTGTCAGTTAGGGTCCCCTCACAGAATCACAGAATGTTAGGG
>NW_008598170.1:0-29177 GCF_000691845.1 Merops nubicus
TAGAGGCTACCTCCAGCTGTCTGTAGATAAATGTTTATCACTTCCCTCCCTAGATTCATAGCTGAAAGTATGTGTTCAAAGGCTATCTTAAGAGATAAATAATAATTGAAGCTGGGATTTGGACTGTTGTATGCTGTTTATATGACTAGACTATCTGGACTAAATTCACTAATGAATCAAAAAAAAAAACTCATAAGGTATATGAAACTTTCTGGCATTCCTTGTATTTCTTCCTGAATGGCTTGAGGCCATAAGACCAGTCCTAACAATAGTAAACTGTGCAAGATTTTTTTACACCAGATCATTCTTGTGATCTGTTATGTCTGTAGATCAGAAATATGTAGTAACGTATCAAAAGAAACAAGAGTGTGCTAAGATTTTTCAAGGTAATTTGTACTTCTTTAGCAATGGAAGCCTTCTGACAGTAGTCAAGCTAAGGAAGTAGTGTGGACTTGAATAGTAGACAAGGGTATATTCTGTGGTAGAACTCATGAAATCCTATAAATGTATTAAGTATTTGACTAACACATTCCAAGAAGGCTTCAATTGTGATACATACTTCTGTACACATCTAAATAATTTATGGCTTTTGTTAATCTTGCTCACAATACCTAAAATGTTACCTAAAGTCTAAGTGTCTCTTTCAGGTGAAAAATAGGAATTTCTTAGGAGCATAGAGCAACAGAATTAGTGTTGAGGGTACAAAATAAAGGGCTATACTTGAAAGTGGGGTGGAAAAGAAGGAGGCAGGAAGCTGCTGACCTGCATTGTTTTGGGCCAGTGTAGCAGCAGTTTAGCACCTCTGGTTTTACCAGTCATGTAAAAAACAGCACCTTCTGCATGCTCTTGCCCATTGCTGACATACCAATTTGGTTCAGTGTTCTGCCAATGACCAGGCCCAACAAAAATGATAGCACCAGCAGGAAGATGAACCAATACACAGACTGTATTGTAAAGCAAAAAGGACATCGCATGAATGATCGCTGGGGGTACAAACAAGTCAATCAGCTGGTACATAACTGACACCACCCCCAACAATCCCACAAAAGACACGACTCAGCCCACAACAGGTGGTACAAACAGAGACCTGAGGTTGCCCATAGTTGACATGGGAAACAGACAGACCAGCAAGTTAAATACATAAGAAAAAGGTGCCCACGTAGTGACTCTCATCCCATCAGCCCATGTTCACAAAGGTCTAAACAGACTGGGGCCCAGCTCCAGGGAGAGCCAGGAGGTCTCTCCTGAACCAGGAAGCTCTGGGGAGTGCACTCCACAGACAGACACTCCTGACTCCCTGCCAGTGGTCCCAGCTTTTATCCCCAAGCAGACCCCTGACCTTTGTCAACTCACTGCGGGACCCCTGGGGCTCATTTCCCTTCTGGCTCTCCCTGCAGGGCCGGCCGCACCCTGGGGGGAAGCTCTAAGGCAAACTCACCCCCTCTGTATGAAGGGCTGTGGGAATCACCCATATGGCAACCTCAATTCAGGGCTTGGGGTTCAAACCCCAGCATTTCATTCAGGGAAAGGAATTTTCTGTGGCATTTTCTCATTCATTGCTGAGTAAATTGATAAAATTCAAGGACCAGTGGTAGGAGGTTTTGAGGGATCCAAACCACACTTGTAAATGGAGGAGTAACTTTTCTGTCTTTGCAATTAGTGAATGAGCTTTTCCTATATGCAGAGTAGCCTGGGGATAGGAAACCATGTAATGCATGAGATTTAAATATCTCATGGATTAAATTTCTAGAGACAGAAAATTGAGAGCCTGAATGCATCTCTCCCACTCTTTATCTCCTAATAAACAGGCTTTACAAACAGGTTTATATAAGCCGTGCTGATATAGAAGGGCAGCTTGTCTTTTTGTTGCTTATTTGGCCAGCTAGGAAGATGCAAGTAATACAGACACTGTCATAGAATTATAGAATGTCTGAGCTGGGAGGGACCTCCAAAGGTCATCTAGTCCAACCCGCCACCACAAGCAGGCCCAAATGTATGAAAATGGAAGACTATATACTTAAGCATATATACTGATTATATATGTCATGTAAAATATATACTATATTGATGGAGAGGGCTAGAAAGAAGCAGCACCATCTACTGACTAAATCACATCATTACCAACCCAAATCAGACCTACCAATTACAGTGCAATCTCTGTGTTCTGTGTAAATGCAATTATCAGACCTCCCCTGTTTATTAGCTAGCTAAACAACAATAATAATAGCTTTGGTTATGGGTTCTTATTATTTATCTTCCTCTTTTCTTGTTCTTAAATTGCCCTCTTTTTGTTTGATACAGATTTGAAAGCTTGTCTTGTCAGCTTCCTGCCAATTCAGTTGATAGTGAGGACTTTTAAATAGCTACTTGTTAATGTAATGTGTAGCTTCTTGAGTTGGTGACATTGCTTGAGAGACAGGAAACTGCTGTAGAATTTTACGTAAGTAGGTGTTAGGGTGACAGGTAGAAAACTGAAGCTTCAGATTCTCAAATTTATTAATGCACCTAGTGAATATATGGGAAATAGGACTTAGAAAACTGGGGGATTTGCCTTGGACAGGGAAGGTTCTCTTTGGCTTTAGTGGAGGGCTTCAGGAATAAGGAACAGATTTGTCTAAGTGCTGCTCACTCCAAACCTGTTGTGATTAGCCAGTGAAGTTGAATTGTGTAATCTATGAGAGTACCGTGTACTCCTGTGGAAAGCTTAATTCTTTAGTATGGGGACAAACTTATGTTGACTCTTGTTGAAAAGGTTTTCTTAAGGGCGTTTTTCTTCAAAGTCTCTTACAGTTGTAGTATTTGATGCTATAGCTCATTGCTACATGATGACTACCAGAGGACAAATTCCTGTTGTGATAATTTGGCTTTTTCCACTAAAGCTGGTAAAAATTCCTAGATCCAGGAAGAAAATAAGGATTCATTTTCAGGGTAAGAGTCATAAACATCTCATTTATAATACAGACATATAATGCACTTTATTCAAAGAGGTGCCAAAAAAAAAGGCAAAAAGGATTTTAGGTCTTTCTTACAGATTACTTAAGAACATTTACCTTCTGTTCCAGATCTTCTGACCTCTTTAAAGGTTTTGTTTAAAACACTGCTTCTGCTTGATGCTCAACTTACATACTTTAGAAAGATAAAGGAATGGATTACTTATGTTGTTTGTGGTCATGGAAACTTGTAGTAAGTCTTCCAAATATTTAGTCATAAACTGTAATTATGGAAATGTTTTTAACCCAGATTGCTTTTTCTGCTCATGAGGAATGTCATAACCATTAATTGATATTTTAAAATTGGCTCCAGATCTGGATGAAAATGGTAGTCAAACTACTTGAAAGAAGAGGAGTTATAAGTGTGAATTTGAAATCATGAGAATATGAATATCTTGCAGTTTTAATATGGAAAGTTAGTAAGATACAATTCTTAAAAGATTCCATTTCCAACTACTGTACCTGGATTGTAATTTAGCTTTTAATATTTTATGGGTGGATTTGATGAATTGGTTTCCATTATGTTGCTGAAATATGTAATTTCATGGCTACAATGTGTTAGGACATCAAAGTGGGAAAAAGTCCAAATGCAAGTAATGGATTCCTGGTTGTTACGTCACTAAAATATTTTAATGTACAGTGCATTCCTTTCTCTTTTGTTTAGCAGATAACTGTTTTTCTCTGCTAAAACAGAGAACTTGAGCCTCTGGAGACTGTCCGATTTTGGCACACAATTCTCTTGCCTGAAATAAAGAGTTGATTTAGAAGCATTTAATCACTCAAGCAGTAATGTTAGTGGGCTTCATCTCTTTCAACCAATTTCAGGCTGGTAGAAGTGTCTCCACTTTACAATATAGCTGATGTCTTAAAATTCAAGAATACTCCTTGTATTTTGTCAGATCCTAATTGATTAACCTGGTGAGTCTCCAGAGAGGTAGCGTCACTGTTTTGGCTTATTCTAACTTTGAAAAAAAGAAAAATATCAAAAATCAAGCCTGAAAGTAGATGAAGATCAGATTAAATGAAGTCAGGTGAAATAATGGTAGATAAGGGGCTGAGGAATTTGGTATCTGAGATATGCCTAAATAGCTTTGTGCTATGCTTGAAATTAGTAATATGCAAATATTCTGTCAGAAGTGTGTGTCTGAGTGACTGGCTGGTACTTGCTTAAATTTTGCTGTTCTCAACAACATATGCTTCAGTAATATTTTTCTATCCCAGTTCTTCAATTCAGAATGACAATTTTTCTCAGTCAGTTGTAAGGAAGCATTAAATCTATTTATGTCCTGAATGGCTGAATTTTCAGTAATCCCTGGAGAAGCTTTAATTATCCCTGAAGAAATCTTAATGATGAATATCATCTCCCCACCCAGGGATGGGGGAAAGAACTATTCTGGTGCTTCATAAACTGCTTGGACACTGCAGACTCTAGCATTTATTGGTCATAAAAACACCCCTGTGACATATTCCTAAAAATGCAGATGAGGACTACCTACAGCTTGCTCCACAGGTTGTTAACTAAGATTGCATTGTGCTAGGCCTCCATATTTATTGAGGTTTAGTTGCTGAAGCTTTTATTCAATCTGAGTAATTTAAAAGTTGTTTGTGGGGGTTGTGTGTTTGGGTTTTTTTTTTTTGTTGTTAAAATGCAAATAGAGTTAGCATATATCTCTAAAGCTGTAAAGTTACCTTAGGGAATTAAAAATTGAACACCATGAAGGAAGTTTCTAATTGTTTTAATATTTGCAAGTTTAAATTTGAGTTTGGCTTTTAATCTCAGAAGTCTAAACAAAATCCAACATTTGAGCACGTTAGGAATGTTTGTGATATATAGCTCTACTGGTCTCTAGAGCAAGTTATTCGCAAACCTAAATACTGGAAGTTGAAACCCAAACATTTTCCTTGGTTTCTCTGCTCCTTATGCTTTTCCCTTAAAGTGCTAAATACATTCAGACACTTCTCAAGCTTGGCTGAAGTACTGGGAGATTTAACAAACTTTTCAACAGACCAGCCTCCAGCTTTTGGTATGTAAATAAGCTGCTGCTTAGTTCTTGTGTCTCACCGATTTGATATAACACGAAAAAATGACTTAATCATTTTCTGAATAAAAGTCCTTACTCGGAATTGGGAAAGTCAGAAGCTAAGTCCAAAACTAGTAGGCAATTTATGCTAAATACTAGATCCTAAAATCACTGTAGCAGTTTTGATTTGTCCTTGTTCACTAATGGAAAGAAGACTAATTAGAAGTTAAACATAACTAAAGTAGCATCTCCTCCTCGTTTTCTCAGTATTTATTTGATCAAAATATAAGAAAGGATTGATGAAATAAATCTTGAACTCCAAGTAACTCCCCAAAAATATTTTCAGCAAGAAATTTCTTAAAGTGACCTATTGCTGAAGTAATCAATACAGAATTGAACTGGATTTATTATAACTTATTTGAGTGCCAGGCACCTGTATACTTCATTGAGATGTGCATGGGAAGTACTGTAGACTTAGGAAGAGCTGACTACTTTTGTTTAGATTTAACTAAACCACTTGTTCTGCTGTTTTCTGATTGATGGATACAAATTCCCAATAACTAGAAATGACTGTCAGGTAGAAGATTTACTAGTCATAAGAAATTACATTACTCATGTAATAACATTAATCATTACTAGACACTATGGCAGTACAGCAGTGAACATCATTCACTATGAGTATGCTATTAACACTTCAGTGAGTAAAAGCTTGTAGAGATGCATGACTCTTCCAAGAGCAAAGTTCCTCATTTTAAAGTGAAACATACCATGTTGTTGAAAATATGTATTTTAATTTTAAAATCCCACTATAGTTATACCTTTGTTCTTTTCCTGACAGTTGGTCGAGTTCTATGGTTCAGTCTGGCAAGAGATTTATCAAAAAAACCCCTTACAGAATTCAGTCTTTTCCCAATAGCAGTGCAGGATCTTATTTCTCCAGCTTAAGCTGTATGATTTTTGTCTCTGCAGACTGAGCCTTCCTTTCTTTAGGATCAGTAAAACAATGCTGTTCCATTATGTCAAAAATTGTGGACAGGGACAGTTCTTGGAATGGAGTCAGTTTGCATTTCTATTTAAGTACTTCAAACAAATGCATGACAAGAAAAAAGTAACTAAAGACGAGAAAGTGTTTTGAAAGAATATAACATTGAAACAAACGGATAACATGTTGTGTTAGTGTATTTTATATATAAGATTATTCAGCTGATCTTTACAGCACAGGTGAATATAAATGACATTGTTAGCTTTGTTTCAAATACACAAGATGCTTCAGTTTGTCTTCCACTTTTTTAAAAGCTTTTTCTACATGATGCATGGTTGATGTTTTGAGTCCTTGGACTTTAATATAGCTACATATAAAGCAGGGGCAGTATGTACTGTGAGCAGAAACTGGAAATCAATGCAGCCTAGCATCAACATTACTCAAAGTTACAGCATGTATTAATCTATTGGTCTGGGTTTTATTTGAACCCAGACAGCATGTTATACCATTATCCAGTCAGATTTTTAACAGTGTTCTGTCTGGTTTGCAGGAGCAGTTTCATTTAAACATTCATCTAACTTCTAAAAATTGCTATGAAATACTAGACTTGAATAACTGTCACAGAACAGCCATTGCCATTACTTTCCTTGTCAACCAGAGCACATAAAAATTCAGAACAATGTAGAACTGTGTACAATTCCAAGTGCCACCGACTGTCTCTTTTGCATTAAGGCAACTTTGGAAGGAGAACAATAAATGATAAGGGTTTAAAAAAAAAAATAAAAATGCTAATTTCATTAGTGTCTCTGGAATAACTTTCATCAGCTCCAGTAGGGATAAGAATGGGCTTTGAAGCTGGAGTGAGCTTGTCTAAAAGACTGATGCGTATTCTAACAGTTGAGTAACTGCTGTTTTTTCCTGATTATTTCTGCATTGCCTACCTGCAATTGAAAATACAAATGCTAAAATGTTGTCCTGTGAAAGGATTTAATCTTGTAGGTGTTACAGTCCTGAGCAAAAACCAGGATTATTCAAAAGCATATTGGTGCACAACAATATGGTTTATTTTACAGGCTGCAGGGTCAGATGAGCTAGAGAAATGTTCTTTATTGCATCTGTCCCTCAGTACCCTTCCTATCTACTTAATACGTTTTACATTCACAATCTGAAGGAGCCAAGTAATGTTCTTCTCCACCATCTCACTCTGAGCATAGACACCTTTAAATATCATGCTGCTAATATGTTCATTTAAATGTGCTTGATGAATCAATGCAAAGGGATTCCTAGTTCTCCCTTTCATCATACGTGGAATCAGACCAAAATAAAAATGCTATGGTGATAATATGGCAATTGAGTATTTCTGCCTTTGATTTAAATGTTTATGCGTATAGTTAATGCACATTGAAGTGGGTTATGACTGTCAAAACATATTTGGTTATCAGGAAAAAGTAAATTATGTTGTTCTCATAATATAAGACTACAAATTCTGACATTGAGAAAAAATGCAACTAAAAGTAACAAGAAAAGCACAAAACAAAATTATTACCCTTAGAACAACTCACTTATTTAAAATTATACCCACAATTTTTTTTTTTGTGGAACTACTTTATGAGACAAATATACAATTGTCATAAAGTATTTCTAAACTACTGTATATAAACTAGCTACTTAGTATTATCTTATCCTACTGTTGAAAGGACTGGAACACAAAGAAGTTTAAGTGACGTGTCCACCCTGAAACTGATGTATTGGAAAAGACTAATATTGGGTTCTGGGTAGGGTCTTAAAATGCCTTTACACAGATTAAGGAAATGTACACACAGTATGGACAGTCACTTGGCAAAATTAATAATTTATGCAATACTGAACACCTCCATCTAATCAGACTGAAGATTAGATCAAAAGTTATTTCTGGTGCCCTGAAATTAAAATAGTGCCTCAAACAGGTCTATTGTTTCTCACATTGAGCACAAGCTCCAACAGAGAGGAAGTCCTGTCAAGATAGCCTGTAGCCTGACTTACCTGAGTACTCCTTTGATTTGCAGAACTAAAATTTGATTTTCTGCCCAAAAAGAGATCATGGGCTTAAGCTTGTGGTATCTTATTAGGAAACTCTCTGAAATGAGGTGAATTCTGTAGCTGAAATACCATTTCTAAATAATGTTTTATGAAACCTGCTTCTTTGTGGGGGTGGTGGGAAATGAAGCTGATAGTTACTTTTTTTTTTTTGAAAGCGACTAATTGACTGAAGCACTTGGGCCTCCAAAACTCAGTGAAGGGGAGTTTGCATAAAGATTTCATCAGAGCTCTAAACAGTGTTACTTTCAGGATTTTCCAACTTTGCCTAGAAATGCAATGTTGCAGGAGCATTTCTGGATAAGCAAAAGGAACATAAAGCAAAATGCACAGATTTTACATAAGTGTTTTTATATGGAGCACATCCTTATAATTAATGTACAAGTATGAGTATTTTCTTCCATTTTGAAAACAATCTTTATTATCAGCAAACTATCTTGGTAGTTACAATTTTTCATAGAGGCATAGAATCATAGAATGATTTGGGTTGGAAGGGATTTTAAAGATTGTCCAGCTCCAACCTCCACCTTCCACTGTGTCAGGTTGCTCAAAGCCTCATTCAACCTGGCCTTGAACACTCCAGGAATGGGATACCCACAACTTCTCTGGACAACCAGTTCCAGTTTCTCACTACCCTCATAGTGAATAATTTCTTCCTAACACCTACCTAATCCAAATCTACCCTCTTTAAATTTAAAACCATCACTCCTTATCCTATTGCTGTACTCCCTGATAGAGATTCCCTCCCTATCTTTCCTGTAGATCTCCCTTAGGTACTGGAAAGCCACTGTAAGGTGTCCCCTGAGCCTTCTCTTCTCCAGGCTGAACAACCCCAACTTTCTCATCCTGCTCTCTCAGAAGAGGTTCTCCAGCCCCCGATCATCTTCATGGCCCTCCTCTGGACCCACTCCAACAGGTCCATGTCTTTCATATGTTGAGGGTTCCAGAGCTGAACACAGTACTGCTGGTGGGGTCTCGCCATAGCAGAGGGGGAGATCCACCTCCCTCAACCTGCTGGCTGTGCTTCTTCTGATGCAGCCCAAGGCAGGTTTGCTTCTGGGCTGTGAGCTCATGTTTCTGGCTCACATTAAACTTTTCATTCATCAGTACCCAAGTCCTCCGCAGGACTGCTCTCAATCCACTCATCAACCAGCCTACATTTGTGTGCATTTTTAACCACAATCACGCTCTTTTGTAAAACCCATGTGTAATAAAGATTCACAGGAGCACAAAAATACCCTGCTGGAGTGCTAGTGAACTGGTGATGCTTGCCATGCCCCCTCCCTGGACTGCACTGCTCCAACCACAGTGAGTCCCTATATGTGCACCATCCGGCTAGGAGGCTGTTGCCATATGCACTTAACAACAAGAAACAGAAATATATTTTGATGAAACTGAGATATTCCTGGTATCTAATAATTGCAAAAAGCCTGGAGCATACATTTTCCAGGTCACTTGACGGGGAGACAAGTGCCAGGTTTTTTGATTAGGAGCTTTCCTGCATTAATTCCTTCTGGAATTTGTACTGGTTTAAGAATCTGTTGTGATATTAAGGTGGCTTGTTACTCTGTTGTTTCTCAAAACTAATCTTTACTAAACTAGGCATCTTTAAGCATCTGATGGGTGGGTGGTGTTGATTGAGGATTTTAAGATTCTGTCTATTTTTGGCACCAAAGTTACCTTGTAGATTTAGCACTGCTTTTGAACAGGAGCCTAAAGTGACAGAGTCCATAAATAATGTACAAAGCTGTAGTTTATAACAGAGGGATAAAAAGTTATGCTTCTAGCTAATAGGTATCATTCTTCTGATTATCAAATGAGACAGAGCCACCTAAAAATGTGGAATCATGGAATCGGAGATTGTCTCACAGATGCATACGTATAATTTCTACTTAGCTATCACCTAACATACACCTTCCAAAGGATATACTTAGATTTATTTTTTAAAAGTCTGATGATAGAGGGTAGACTTTTCTGAATAGATAAGATTCCACTTAATCCAGTGACAGTTATTATTTCCCCTTGAACTAGAGATGTTTGGATCTAGTTCAGCTTTCTCTAGTTAGTCAAATACTGCTTACTGGTGAAGAGCTTACCAGACTATCTCAGAGGACCGGCCTTGAGAACTCTCTCTTCCAGGTGCCATCGTCACCATAACTCTCTAATCTTTGATAACTACCTTGTAATACTTTCTGTACTCTTCAATCCATGTCTTACAAGAGTAACAGTGCTTGAACAGACCAGCGACTGCTCTCTTGTTAGGTGACAGACCTGGAAACTCCCACTTTTTGCTAACTGTGAGGTGCTGTGCAGTGAAACAGCTTGCTGGTATGATTTTGAGTGTCTATCTGTATTTTTAGTTGTTTCAGTCTGCCACAAAGGTTTGTAGAAAGACCTGTTTTGTGCAAACCAGAAGGGAAGTGCATTGGGTTGAAGTAATGGACAGCTCTGAGTCATGTGTTAGTTTTCAAGTTATCTTAGCTCAGCACAAAGGAGGCTTAAAAGGCTGAGTAAATCCCTTCTTAACCTAGCTCTATATACAATACTTTTAGTCCATAGTTTAGTAAAAATAGTCTTACTCGTCTCACACATCTTTTGGAACATAAATATCTCATCCTTTCCAAAATTCTGTTGACTTACTGTTTCTTCAACATTCAGTGTTGTTTTTCACATTCAGTATACATGAAACAATGTGCACTTCAAGTTCTCTTTGCAATAAGGCTAACTGTTCCAAGGAGTAATTTATGTAATGCAACGTTTGCCTACCACTACAGTCCAAAGTAAAGCTTCATCCACATTGGGCAGAACACGGATTTCATAGGAGAGACAATGACAAAGACCTAAAGAAATCTAAACCCAAGTAAAACAAAGAAACACAATTTTTAATAAAAACCCACCTGTGGCACCAGTTAGTCTAATTCTCTTTTGCTTTAGACAACTCTAATCCCAGAGGAAACTTTCCCTGGCAGCATTTCAGGGGAAAAACTCCCGTTTTCATGATGAGGAAATTCTCTAGAAAAATACCCTTAATTAGGTCAGGACTGACTTGGGTTTCTTTAGTACAGACTGCAAATGTCCATTTTACATTTTTATCATTGTCTCTTTGTTGCAATTTGTTACATAAAAATTAGAAGAACTTTAATCCTATGCAAGGAGCGATGATTTTTCAGACTGGCCTCTTACTCCACCAGCTCAGCTGAGTCAAAGTTGTTTTCTGCCCTTTAGCTTTTGTCTTTTATGACAAATTATTTTCCTCAGCTTTGGGAACAGTCTGTAGTGTAACATGTCTTTTGTAGCTCAAAAAATATACAATTCTGCAACTTGAAACATGAGAATCTTAAAAAGTGAAGAAGTAATATCTATCTGTTTTGATGCCCAAGACCTGCAGATGTTTGCAGGCTACTTACTTAAATTCAAGTATAATTCTGAGTTTGCAAATACAGAAGCTTATAATTTTGTAAGTAAAACATTTTAAGTCTTCTTCCAGAGAGTAAGGCATAACCACCAACCAGGAAATTTTAGCTAGAGCAATAGGATGTTTACCCTTCAAAGGGTGAATGGTGGTAGTTTATAATTGGTGTATAAATGTTTTCACAGATTGTTCATTAGCTTCCACTTCTCCACAAACACAAGCTCCTAAATACGGTTCCTTACAATGTCCTCAAGTACATTTTGCTTGATGCAGATTCACTGCCTTTGTGGAGATAAACTGGCAACAAGGTTGTTCTACCTTGCTTCTGTTGGCAGACAAGGCTACTGGTCAATCAAAAGACTTATGAAAAGGTCTTAAAATCAGTCTTTAAGTTATGAGAATAGAATGGCATATCCTATATTCATTTAGAGACAGTTTGGCCAAAATCTAGGGAACTGTCTCTGATTGCTCCACTTCCCGCCCTGGGACATAGCCCAGCCAGAGATCTAGCACTCCTGAAGGCACTCTTTCTCCATGCTTTTCAGGTTACTCCATGTTCCTAATCTGTTCTTTCTCTGAAAGTTGTAGCAACTTTGAGACTACAATGACCTACAAATTGTCACAAAGTAATTCTGACACAAGCGCTCACCCTTTTCTGAGAGACTTTTATCTCTGTACCTCTAATCCCTGGAGCTGGATCTTGTATTCTTTTTGTGTCTTTCTGGAGCAAGCTTGGTTTCGGTTACAACGGTGGCTTTCTTTATTTTCTATCTAACTGACCAAAGAGTATCAGAAGCACACAGTTACTGTAAATGGGTCCTGGAACCAAGTGTTCGAGTCAGGGCTACTTTATTTATTTTTTTATTTACCTTGTCATTGGATTCTCCTTTCTTTAGTCTAGACTTCACATAGTTTGGATTTGGCAAAGACTTCATAATTCAGTTACAAATATGTTGCATCAAGCTCTTGACCTCTGTCTTTACCAGCTTTATTCAGAAATCCCATGAGACTTCAACGTAGAAGTACACAGTAACAAGTTACTGCTTAGAGAACACATTTTCCCAAATATTTCTTAAGGGTTTCTAGTTTGTTTTTTTTCCTAAGGTATTTCTGGTGGTTTTTAATTTTTAAACAGTTGATTTGCAGCTGCGGTGGTACCACCCTTTGTCAATTGGCATTTACTTCTTGTAAAATCATGCAGCATGTGACATTTAATTTTGGCTTTAGGAAACAATGAAATGACAAACCAAAAACATTCAAACTAGTTCTAAATGCCAACTTTATGGCTTTGTTGGTAGCTAGATGAACACTTGGACATCAGCAACCAGCTACTTGGATGTCCTGAACTTGCTGTAGTAAATGATAATGTCTTCACAAAGGGAATGTAAAATTCTGGTGTATATTCTCACAAAAGTTTTAAGACTGTGTGTGCAAGAGAGAATAATTTAGTGTCTGTGTCAGATTACACAAAGAAAACACTGAAAAGTGACATTAGAAGAAAACCCCTGCTAGGTTTTTTTATTCTTTCAGGAGGTCCTCCTGATGTATTTGCAGATTTAGACACTCAAGGCTTATTCCTGTTACACTGCACAACCAAGCTACTCTGGACAGTCTGTATGGGCATTAACTTTCCTTTTTTTTTTTTTTTTATTTATTTTAGAGTCTATCTCCTTAAGTATCATCTGTAACTGAGCTTTGAAAAGCTGTAAGTTTTAAAATAGAATTTTGAAGGTATTTCTGAACCCTAGTTCACAGAATCACAGAATGTTAGGGCTTGGAAGGGACTTCCAGAGATCATCGAGTCCAACCCCCCTGTCAGAGCAGGACCATCTAGTCTAGGGCAGGTCACACACGAACCCATCCAGATGGGTCTTAAAAGTCTCCAAGGAAGGAGACTCCACAGCCTCCCTGGGGAGCCTGTTCCAGTGCTCTGGAACCCTTACACTAAAGAAGTTCTTCCTCAAGTTGAGGTGGAATTTCCTGTGCTCCAGCTTGTGACCATTCCCCCGTGTCCTATCACAGGGCATAAGTGAGAAGAGGTTGCCCCTTCCTTCCTGACACCCAGCCCGCATATATTTATACACATTAATTAGATCCCCCCTAAGTCTTCTCTTCTCCAGACTAAAAAGCCCCAGGTCTCTCAGCCTCTCCTCACAGGGCAGGTGTTCCAGTCCCCCACTCATCCTCACAGCCCTTCGCTGGACTCTCTTGAGTAGATTAAAGAAAATAATTCAGTGATTAGATTCAAATACAAAAACTATCAATCCTCATTTGAAGCATTTCATTGGTATACAAGATGTAGGCTGAGTTTATTAACATCATATTTTGGTTTCTTGCTTGCCACCACCACATGGATGTCTTCCCTATGTAGAGTAGTTCAAAACTACAGATACAGGTACACAGATGCAGGTTATTACTCATATTTTACAGTTACTTATTTTTGATTGCTTATTCCTCTAGAAATTGTGAAGTTCTTATTTTCTCTGATTCTGGAAAAATCTGCTACTTTTTGTCATTTTCTCACTATGTTTCAATAGCTGTAATTCATCAGTCTACTTTCGAAGTGTTTCCTATGTGCCCTCATACATTGCATAAATTAACTAAATTGCCAGGACTTGTATGTGATCATAAATTCTTGCAATCAGTACAGTAGAGGAATACTTTTAAGAAATTTCCACTCCAGGCTGTAATTTTGTCTAATTTTCTTACAGAAAAGCATTTATAGCTGACCCATTTTGTCTCCAGCTGTTCCCCATGATGCCAGATACCTAGCTTTACAAAATGCCTCATGAATGATGTCTTTGAAAGTTTTTTTCTAAATGATCCACAATCATTCTTCAAAAAATGTCACACTTCATCAAATATTATTCAGATTTTCCCTGTGCACAATATATTTCTTCTTCAATAAGTGTCATCTTTTTAAAGACAGCTTTGCTGTTACAGCAGGAGGATACATCAGATACGGGAGTGTCATCATACTTTCAATTAGGGCAGAATGGACCAAATCAAACAAATCATAGGGCCCTTTTATCAATTTTTTGATGTTCCAATATTGTATGAAGAAGCTCTGACTAAGGCACAGACTCCATGTACGGCAATGCTGGTCTTTGATGAAATATCCAGGTATTAAAACCAAAAAAATAAATAAATCTTCAAGAAAGAAGACAGCTTATTTCATTAGGGGATTATTTTTATCTTGATTTCACTGAGGTCAGGCTATGGCCTTTTTAAAAAATATGCTGTTTCCACAGCGGCAAGTTTTAATTGCGTTTGGCACCATTACCTTTGTGCACACATCTACAAAAGTATCTTGCTATTTTTTAAGCTGTTTCAGATCTCAAATAGTTTGAGAACAAGCTAAAAAATATTTTTTTTCCATATGCTGTATAGTTTGCATAAGCTGCTGCCTGTCTGTCTAGAACTTACATTCTTGAGGCAGACTGTCCATTTTTCCTTTTTCAGACGGTAGAAGGCAATAATGTAGCACTACGCTGGTTGGGATTTAGTTAGTGACAAACCAAGAGAGGTACTTCTGTCCATGTCATATACCTTAACACTTTAAAAAAATAATCTGTTGAAAGTTTTGTGGCCTGTGCAGTACATTCTTTGCTATAAAGTTTCATAGGATTATTCCAGTGATTAAAACACAGTCATGAAGAGCACATTTGTCAATAGTTCTATTGTGAATAATTGTTCATAAATGAGATCCACTGTGGAAATAAGTAGTAACATGCTGTATTTCACTAAGTGAAAGAACATAAAGACTTTCTTATTACAAAATACTGAAAGCTTCACTTTACAGCTGCTACATTGAAGTCTCAGGTCATTTGTGGTGTACATAGGAAGCAGGGGATAATTACCAGTTCTTAATGATGGATCTAACAAATTTAAGTGAACATGAAAATGGGAGTAGAGGTGTGTCTATGTACTTCTAGGTACTGTTAAAAGAGGATGAATTAAACTCTTCAGTGTAAAATTACTTTTTTTCCACACATATTACTAATACATTTGTTTAAATGTAGGTGTAATTACTCCCTATAATAAAACTGTCATTTAAATCTTTTGAGTTAGTCAATTCAGGGTATTTTCTACAAATAATTTGGGCATGTGTTATTTGATGAAGTTTATTTTAGTATAAATTTGTTTGACTTTTAAGTTTGAACCAAATTCCTAATGATTATAAAAGACTTCAAAGTGCATTCTCTACAATAAGTGGTTTAAGCTCATTTCCATTAAGTTTATTCTGACTAAAGTTCTAAAATGAGCAAACTGATTAGAACCTCTGTTATTTTTAGTCTTGCTGCAGTCATGCTGAAAACATTCAGGTGGATCTGTTTCTTGATGGAGGGAAGTCTGTTCTATACTGAAATTTTTTTAAACATCACAATGTGCTAAAAATGTCAATGGGGGAAAAAAATGGTCTGTTGTTCTGCAGGACTCAAACAGAAAAATTTCCTCAATTACTAAATAAATTTGCCAAGAAATAGTATTGTTCTGGTTTTGATCAACAGTCATTTAAGAATCTGTTCAACTGAAATTCTTCTGACCTATTTGAATTGCTTTGAAAGTGAAAATGCTAACATTAAATGAAATATAAGTTGTAGATGAGGCTGATTTTAAAACTGAATAGCCTTTGAGACTCATGTATGGCGGGGAACTTTTTTTCCTGTCTGACATGGTTTTTATATGGAGATGTGTATGTGCATACATACACACGGTTCTATTTTCTGTAACTTATAAATATACAGAATGCAGCTACAATGGCCTGTGTTTATGTAAATAATATGTACTCTATTAGAATGATAAGACATGGTCAATATTTGGATACTCTTTTCATGCATAATGCGATTTCCATCCAGTACAAGCTTTTCATTACTGTAATTTTAAAATTTTTAAAACTCACTGATGCAGCCCAGAAGCAGAAGATGGAAGAACAGAAGGGCTTGCCCTTCCTGATCCTTCGGCTTTACTGGACATGACGGCTGTGGTATAGAACACCCCACTGGTGAATCTTGAGGTCACTTATCCTGCCCACTCCTCCCCGCAGGTGCAGGGTGCTCTCTGCCCCCTCTGTGTGGGGTACAAGCTTAGCAGTGGCCCTGGTCTGTATCCTAATCCCTGGCAGTAACTCCAAACATGAAGTCTCATCACTGCTAAAACCAGACAGTTCATGAAAACGCTGCCAACTTCAGACAGAACAGTTAATTAGAAGAGCTTTAGCTAAAAACTTAAATTCATTGAGCAAAAACAGTTCTATTTTACCCTAAACCAGGACACCATCATATCCAGTAAAGCTGCAGGATGGGAAGGGACAAAACCTTCTGTCGCCCCTTCCATGCTCTTCTCTTCCATCTTCTTTTGCTGGTCTGCTGGCTGCTCCTGCCGTGGCCAGCACCCAAGGAGGACTTCATCCATCCTGCCTTTGATCCGAGTCCTGAGCTCCAGAATCCATCTCCTGTGCCCAGTCGCTGTCTGTGGCTGAGCCCAACCTGGGACCCTTCCCCAGGGCTGCTCCCCAGCCTGGGGTGACGGTGACGTGTTGCCATCAGGGAGGATTTGGGTTTGGTACTAACTCTGTATATATCTGTACATAGTCTATTTTATTATCATTATTACTATTATCAGTTGTAGTATTAAAGCTGTTTTCTTTTTCTTTTTTTTTTCAATAAGTCTCTCTCCCTTATTCCGTTTCTCCTTGCCTTTTGGTGGTGGGTGAGGGGGTTAACAGAGAGCATCTGTTACGGTTTTGGGGGTGGCCCTGACCCCAAACCATGGCACTTGGTATAGAAATACGGTGCATTGGGAGAGTTAAATGCCTCAAATTTTCAAATAAGATGATAGGAAGCAAATTAAATGCCTTTTAATAAAATGTGAAAATAATCATAGGACTAGTGAAAGAACCCAGACTTCACGTATTGACCCCAGGGTTTAGAATTTTCTTTCTCGACCATTGAGCATTATTTCCACAGAACAACAAGGGTGGTGACAGGAAGGGTACAGAAGTCTCCATCTGCCAGGGCTGAATACAAGTGGGCAGTAATTTTGCCAGCTGTCCCAGTATAAACTGCTCCCCTGTTCAGGCCAGAATTCATTCTCCCTGTCAGTGTTTATTCTGTTGCAGTTTGCAGTATTCAGCTATTCTATGACATTCTTCTGTAGCAGGTCAAGCAACCGGTTCACCTCCATGTGCTGTTTATATGTACAGCTTTCTCAACAACATGTAGTACTCTGTAAATTTAACTTTTTTGGACTCAAAGGTCTTTGGAAGATGTAAATGAAAGTCTTGTAGGAACTTTCTATTTTAGCGTATTTTATCTATTTGCAGAATACATTAAACTCTTTAATATAAATTTACTAATTTTGGCCACTGATGTTTAGACATGGGCAATTTTGATTTTTATTGACTGAGTTTTTCCTTTCTTTCTGTTCATCATAGTTCCACAGTTCTTGAAGACTTTGCTGAAAGGACTGAACCTGATCTAAGTGTACTACCTGCAGCTATTACAAGGAGGTCATACATTTATTTTTGTTACTGTATTACTGTAAACGTTGTCACCTCACCAATTCTGTGTATGATCTTCTGTGCTTTCTTTACTTGTGTTATGGAGCTGTTGACACAAACGTTTCTCAGTTTTACAGTGCTGTGGTTTATTTATTCCACTGCTTTCTATCTCAGTACCATATTAAATCAACTGGAGTTCTTGTGAGCCAGCATTATGTTCTTCAAGAACAGGCATTAATTGCTTTTACAGAAAAAAATGCACATCTAAAATAACAAACTTATGCTTTTTAGAGGTAAGGATAGGAGGGTTTGCAAGCACATCAGTAGTGAAAAGTAGAGCTTGTAGTGATTGGTTCTGGAGAAATTACATGAAGTAAGTAGGACGTAAATTTGTAAGGATAAATGTACCAGTAAAAGGTGGGGAATGACTAGCAAAGCTAAAATACTGTTGAAGGAGGACAAGGTGGGTACAATGAACATTAATATGAACACAAGACAACACATTTTTTTCAGAGTAGCACACACTTTCCTGCACGTAAGTATATGAATTGGTCAGGAATAGTTCTGAAAACTATGACCTTGCTTGGTATATTCTGAAGACCTTTCAGGACTGTTTTCTATGCTTTCCAATGTGATATTTTAAAAATATCACAACATGGTACAAACTCTTCTTTATACTACAAATGCAGTTTCATAAAGTACCCATTGTAGGACTGCAACAGGTCAATAAATCAAACTGACTTCTCTTCCTTTGTTCCCCATATGCCTTGCTTATTTGTGCTACACTGATTTCAAATGGCGTGTTCATCTTGAACTAAAGCTTCTGAAATGTGTTACATCTGTCTTGTGTTATGAATTAAACCGATCAGAAAATTTTGATCGGGAAGAAATATGCTCCAGGTCAGATTGACAGGAGCTGCAGAGTACTCTAGTTTTAAAGTTTCTCTCAAAATACTGGAGAATGTGTTTTGGGTATCTGATATTTAAGTGATGCAATAGACTTTTTTTTTAAAACTCTTTGGGACTAAATACATCTATTGTCATCTTACCTAAAATTAGAGGGGACTGAATGTAACAATCAAGTAATTCTATCTAGTTATATGTCCTTTTCCTGGCACAGCTCATCAAGTTTATGGCTTTGCCTTATTCACAGTCTGCAGCATTGATTTTTTGTCAAAGAAATGAAGACTAATTTCCCCAAGTATTCTTGAAGTTTTTGGGAGCACAGCCAAATTAAAAGCTTAATTGGTCATGTTTTGAGTTTTCTTGTGGGGACTGGAACTGTTCCAAGAGTACACTGCTCTCTCCAGATACCTTTGTGTTCCTGTGTTTTTTCCTGCTTATGTATTGCAATCATCAAGGCTTTGTTTCATGTGCTTCTTCTATCTTGGATTTATGAAAATCATCACAAAACTTCTGTACTGTTAGTCTTTTGAAAGCATAGAATCATAGAATGTTAGGGGTTGGAAGGGACCTCTAGAGATCGAGTCCAACCCCCTGCTAAAGCAGGATCACCAAGGGCAGGCTGCACAGGAACACATCCAAGTGGATTTTGAAAGTCTCCAGAGAAGGAGATTGCACAGTCTCTCTAGGCAGCTTGTTTCAGTGCTGCATCACCCTCATGGAAGGAGTTCCTCCTCATGTTGAGGTGGAACTTCCTGTGTTCTGGCTTATACACATTATTCTTTGTCCTGTGACTGGGCACTACCAAAAAGAGCTGGTCCCCCTCCTCTTGACACTCACTTCTCAGATATTTACGGACATTAATAAGATCTCCTCTCTGCCTTCTCTTAAGACTAAACTGTGCCAGTTCTCACAGCCTTTCTTCATAGGAGAGATGTTTAAGTCCCTTAATCACCCTCATAGCTCTCAGCTGGATCCACTCCAGTAGATCCCTGTCATTCTTGAATTAGGGAGCCCAAAACTGGATACAGTATTCCAGGTGTGGTCTCACCTGGGCAGAGTAGGGGAGGAGGAGAATCTCCCTAGACCTGCTGCACACACTTTTATTAATGCACCCCAGGATACTACTGGCCCTTATAGCCAAAGAGCAAGCACTAGGGAGATCACTGTGGGCTATATAGCGCATTCTACTGTTCTCTCCTACACTTTTTATCATATGCATCTTTGTTATTGCCACTTTTTGGTTCCTTTCTTATGCTTTTATTTATACAATTTTCAACTTTTCTTAGTGCTCTAAAAAGATCATAAAATACAGCAATGATCCAAATTAAATTTGGCAATACTGAGAACACAACATGTGTGAATACCTGATAGCTAAGATCCCAAAGGCAACCAGGGAGAAATATCTCATTTCCAAACTAGCTGTGCTTGGGTCTAGTTGCAGAGCTCATGATCTTTCTGAAGATTTGTTTAGCCTTGACAAGACTGATGCAATACCTGGGCCTGCGGTGGGACTCCACTGGAGTGCCTATCCAGGAGGCTTTCAAAAGCCCAGCCAAGTAAGGTATCTAGTAAGGCAGTTGTAACTGTGGAAATCTAAGCTTCTCTTAAGTCCTATTGTGTGCAAATAAGTTTTTCATTGAATCTGGACTGTTACAACCATGCCTGTATTATTGATTTCATTATTGATTAAAGGAAACTCCCACTGTATTAGACTCATGTTTAAAAATCAAAGAAAAAAATTCAAAAGTATAATTTGGCTTAAATTTTAGTAATATGCTATAGTACTGTAATAGTATTCGTATAAAAGCTATCCCTAAGACTGTTAGAAAAAAAAAAAAGGGGAAAAAAACCAACCAACCAAACACATCAACCAAAAGAAACCACCTTGGTTTTGAACATGATTCCTACAGTAGCTGCAGTTATATAGCAGGGTCAGTTAGCTACGTGTATGTGTATATTTATATATATAATTTTATTTATTTAGAAAGAGAAGAAGCTTTACTTTTACTGACAAGTTAATATTTGTATTTCTATTGCATATAAAATACCAGTAACTGTGAGTAATAGTAGTGGAATTGTATGACAATCTCATTTAAAAAAACCACTACCACAACAACATAAGAACTCAAAACCCCAAACGAAACAGAACAAAACCCAACCAAACAAACCCCTGTGGAGTGTTGCCTTCCTGTCACACTAACATATTGGGGTACATATCCTTTGAGTTTTTACAAATGCTCTGTCATATATAGTTATTCTGGACCGAAAGAAACACGTTCATGTTAGGAGGGTGAGAGACAGTTTAGCTCTGTGTTCTGAGGATACAAGTTGAAACAATAATGAATCGCTCAATATTTGTCCCAGAAGAAAGAAATCCCTAAATAAGAATGCTATCTACAGTATCAGACTTTTGTATTGTTTGATATATGTGTATATATGTATAAATTAAATTTATTTACATTGTTGTATTAGCACAACAGTGGTACTTCATCAATTGTTTTAGAATTAATGGATGTAAATAATTGCCATACTTATTTAAACTCTACTAACTTCATTCACTTTTTCTGTACCTTGAATACAGCTTGGACTGTGATACATATCAGAAAAAATTATTAAATTAGCTAAAAACCAACTGCTTTCTGTTGTAGTTGTTTCAAGAATTTTGGTGATATTCATTGCATGACTTGAAATGCTACATATAATCTAAAGGTCTTTGTTAACTTGCTATCAATATTGCAGTAATGTTTTAGCAACACTGAATGATATAGGTTCAAAAAAGGCATATTTGACAAACAGAAGAAACTTTTTATTGTGTACATAGAAAAAAGATATTAGCATAAACCCAACATTTTTGGACACTTGTAATCTGCACTTAATTTTCATACTTGGCAGTGCAAAGTGACAACAATATCACAAGGACTTCAGGAGTTTGATCAAAAATGGTATTACATGATATTTTGCTTTGGACTGGAGGAAGCAAAATGTTTGGTAGTTATCGAAATCCATCCCACTTCATTGCTTCTGTGATTTAATTTAAAAATAAAAAGACAGACAAACATATATTTCATAAGCATGTTGGATTCTAGACTTTTTGAGGATGGGGTTTGAGTACTGTACATACTTCCGTTTCCAGAGTTTCTCTTAATAATTCATTTGAGTCACCTAGAAATAATCCAAATTCATCTCTGCCAGTTTACAGAACTGACCTCTGCAGGCTGTCAGACTTCATTGTCTGCTCAGGCAAAAGATGTGACTTATGAAACTGATGCTAAAAAAAGGCACAACAGAAACCCACATAAAACCAAACAAACAAAAAAAAACCAACCAAAGAAAACACACACACAGACAGCCCCAGACACACCCACACAGACACACACACCCCAGATCACAAAACTAATTTGTTAGTAAACTGCCAGCCATCATTGTTTTTGTAATTGCTAATGGATTGCATCTCAAAGTGACACTCTCTCCCAGTACACCAGGTGAACCTTTTTGGGGGACAGATCTGTAAAGGGCAAGACACCCAACTGCCATTTCCAAACATTTCCCAGAAAGCTCTCTCTGTCTCTAATCCCTCTGTTGCTCTCAAAAAGGTAAACTTGCAAAACACTTTTGAAAGCTGACCCTGCAAACTCAAATGTAGCACAACATGTGACACCAAAACCCAGGAGCTCAGCAGGTCATTGGTTTATGGCACACTCTGGTATTCCTTTCCCCCAGTAATTTCTCTTTATTCTGAAGGGTATAAAATAACTCTTTTTCACCTACTTATCACCCTCCTCCTTTTCTGACACCTCCCTCCTTTTCCTTTAATATTCACTTTACTTCATAGGTACCAATTACCTTTCTCTACAGAGATAGTCTAATGAACGTGTAGCTGACTAAACTCTGAGAAACTGTTGTGAATATGCATTTAGCTTTGTAAAATAGCTCTTATTCAGACCTGTAGAAGGGCTGGTGTGTTTGAAAGCTTGTCCATTTCTTTTTTTTCAGCTATACAAGCTGCTCTGGGAAAAGATATTTCTTCTTCCCACAAGCCCTGTTTTGCATTACTTGCTTGTAATTTTAACCTCATATGCTGATGACAAAATAAGAATACACATCCACATAACTCACAAGGACATACACTGTTAGCATAGTGCCTTTGACTATTTGATCTTCAATCTGTTCACTAGCAGGAAATACTAACTGCTAATGTGAATTATTTTTTTTTCCCCTATGTCTATGAGTATACATATATGAACGTTTTTCATATATTTATGTCTTCTTCATTTGCTGTCAGATAGTCTAGACTCATTTCTAAACTGCAGGCACAAAACTTCCTTTGATATGGAAAAAAAATGGGTCTGTAAATCTTTGAAAGATTTCCCACAGCTCCTTTAATACTTGAACTGGAAACTGAGATTTAAGAAATTTGGAGAACTGATGTTTAAGAAGTTGGAGAACTATTGTGTGGGTTGTTTTTTTGGTTTGTTTTTTTTTTTTTTCCCCCCTGCTGTCTCCAGCTGTAGAATCTCTCTGCAGAGATTCTGTGGGTAGTGACTATCTGTTCTTCATTTGTGCTCATAGTGACCCACATGAATATCTAGCAATACTTGGCATAACTGTGAATTGCACAAATACACTGAAAGAAAACTTTTAAAAAATCTTTTGGTGCCCCAAAATTGTTTTGAATCCATGTTCTAATACTTGTAGAGCTTTAATCATTGCATGCAGTGATAATACATAGATATTAGCTATTCTTAGGCTGGAGCTTTTACATGCAGGAGTCAGTGCTTATTACATTATGCTATCTGGCCTGATAGGGAACTGAGCTACAGAGAGATGTGGTGAGCTCAGATTCAGCCCAGCTGTTCAGTGGCGGAATGAATTCAGAAATGCAAGTCCCCTCTTAGTCCTGAAGACTTCATTGTACTTCCAACTATTTAATTTGCATTCAGCTGAAGATAAAAGTAGCTGATTTAGAGTTTTAGGGACAATGGGTCCTTGGGAGTGTCAACAGTCACTAAATAACAGAAGTGCTGCAGCTGACAGTCTGAGGTTCAAATAAACTTGCCGTTGAATGATGTGGGAAAAGATGCATCGGTCCAACATGTTACAGGAGATATTCTCTTTAAAAGGAGGAAGGGCTACTGAATCCAGCACAAGAACATGAACAAAATAAATTCATAACACGTAGCAGTAGGCTGTTGGAAAAAGTTTGCTTTGGGAGTTGATTCTATTCTGCAAACATCAGCGTGCTTGGATTACAGTCCCAGTTTGCAAATGCGTCAGTGAATTCACTAATAGCATCACCTTATATTTTCTTCTGTCTTGATTTCATGGTCAGTGCCAGAAATCCTAAAGAATTTTTTTCATCCTCTATCAGTTTGGGAACTTTTGTAGTTGGGTTTGGGTTGAAGGCTTTTTTGACTTTGAAGATGATGTAATTCTTGGGTTTGGAACTTTCGGGTTGATAAGATGTATTACTTCACAAGGAGCATATTCTTTCCATGGTTACAATTAATTGTTACTGTAATCTGGGCAAGTATTTATATCATGAAGTTCTATTCTTATCAGAGTTGATTGAAGCTTTAATTACTTATGACAAAACTATAAAATGCTTTTCAAAAACCATGATGGTTTGACTGAATAAATACTGGGCATGTATACAGAGCTTGGTGAATGCTTTTATGAATTACTTGTCCAGCTATGAACCAACAGTTTTCTTTGACTTCATATGTTCTTTTATGTTCTTCCTGGAAAAGCATTCAGTGTGGAATTGGCTAAAAAGAAAATAAAATAACAGAGCTTGTCTGAATACAAAATGGAATTTATGTTAATGTTTGCCCTGGATTTTTATCCTGGCCAGTCATGAAAGCTCCTTACAACTTTCAGAGTTCAGCTATTGATAAAACAGGAGCTTTATCATGTATGTCTTGGAGGAATGAGAATCTAGGGTGACAAGTCAAAGTAATAACCAATCTAGAGGTGCTGAGCAATTTAAGAACTAAAATACAGTGATAAGAAAATGTTAGAGTAGCTAGTCTAATTAATTTAGCAACTAACTTTAAAAGCTGAATTCAGTTTGATTATTGATCATTAGTATTTTAGCAAGATTTGGTCAAGTTAGAGGCACTGAGGTCAAGACTGAGGGAAGAGAACCAGAAAACACACAAAATCAGTGAGAGGCGATTCAATAAATTACCAAAATGCCTAATTTTGAGTT
Organism: Merops nubicus; assembly: GCF_000691845.1. Classification (NCBI taxonomy): domain Eukaryota; kingdom Metazoa; phylum Chordata; class Aves; order Coraciiformes; family Meropidae; genus Merops; species Merops nubicus. Next base: position 25,098 of record NW_008598170.1, read on the forward strand.
GAGATTAAATTTATAAATTCACAGAAACCCTAGCAGACTTACTGCTGGGTGGTTTAGTTTAGAAAAAGTATAGATGAATTTACATAGGCTTTATTTTTGTGGAGTGACTTTTTTGTGGGTTTTTTTTTTTTTTTTTTTTTTTTTCTTTTTAGGGTTTTTTTGGCGTGTGGTATGTTTGGTTCTTTTTTTTTTTTTTATAGATGTGAACTGTTACTTTGTGATAAAAGGTTGTTGCCAAGGGGATCACGGACACAATGGTGGTGGGACTGTGGCAAGGCAGCAGTGATAGCCACATGGGTGAGGGACAGCAGGAAGGTTAGCTGGAGCTCTAGGTGAGAGCACATGGACCCTCCTCCCTTCCCTTGGACATCAGAAAGTTCTTAAAGGCAGTGACTGGTGAGGGAGACAGGTGTAATTTGAGATGTGACCTAGAAACGGCTAGTGCTCTAGATTTGCAGGGTTTCCTTAGCGGTAAATGAAACCTCATGCTGGGCTTGGAGAAACTGGCTCCTTTTAACGGCCTCTTGGGAGTTTTCAGGGATTCCCAAGATAGCTCTTGAATCATTGTGTGGGATAAAGGGAAAGAATTTTTTAATAACATATTTACTCTCCAGTATTGGAAGGAATCCTGAGTTTAAATATTCCAAGAAGCCTGGGTCTTTCCTTAGCAAACCTCGTCTCCAAAATAGCTTGAGTGTAGAAGATGAGTTTGTCAACATTTGAAAGATCCATTCAAGAGCAGCCTTAGTTTAAATTCTGTTCTGCCTGTGTTACCCAGGGTACTGAAAAGACTTTTCATGACCTATTGTGGCCTTTGTGCTGTTCCAAACATATGTCTTGTCTCACAGATTTCCAGCTTCATTCAGTTTTTGCCCCAGTTATGTCCAAAAGGGACTTTAACAGAGCTTCTCTCTCGCCCTCTGTTTCTCTCATCATTGCAGTGTTTCTCTAATAATACATATGATGCTATTCTCATCACGTCAGGAACCAAATATTCTATAAAATTTATTAGAAATGAAAACTCTCTGTATTGCCAGTGCAAAACTATGCTGCAGACATGCATGACTAAACAGGCAGACGTAATTGAGCTACTGGGAAGTTTAATATTGGAGACTCATGGTATCGACTGACAGTGGTTTACATGCTGAACAAACCTCTGCAAATACTTGCTGTTATTACTCTCCACTACTTAGATTCCTTAGAGAAAGGAAGCTGAGAACAGTGTTACAGAGCCATAAGAAATAATCTTAAGTGTCTCCCAAGCCCTTTTCTTTGTCTAACAGGACAACAGATATCTCCAGACCATTTTCTAAACAGGCTTCAAAGAGAGCATGGACCCATCTGTGTTAGAAAAGCCTTATTCTTACTGTAGATAGAGGGGAACTTCATAGCAACCATTTTATTATTCAATATAAATCCCTTCCCTGAATAGTAGTATCCTCTGTCTTGGTGGTGATGAGTAACTAAATATTTAGTTCCTGAAGAAAATCTATTTTGGGGCCTTTCCTCAACCTCTGTCTCTTAATTTGGTAGCAGTATTCATAATGCACTTGTTGCAAACTTCCAATGTTAGGTGAACACTTGAACCCTGAATAGCTATTGATACCAACACAACTAATGTCTTCTGAGAAAGAAAAGGTACCTCAGATCTCAGTCTCCAGAAAATGCATCCTAACTGATAACACTCTCACTTTCCTTTCTTGCTGCCTATTCATTTGAGCTTTGGCTTAACTTCAGAAGTCTAACGTTTCTAGGAGAGACTGACAATGCTTCCAGAAGACTTAACAGTGCACAGTTAGAAGCTTCCTGAGGAGTCAGAGATGAGGATTTGTACACTTGCAAACCAAGCGAGGAATTGAAATCCATGTCTCTGACATCCAAAATGAATACTTAAATCACCAGCTCTTGTGTAAAAGAGTAGGCATCATTCTTGCCAGAGATGTATTCCCCTCTTGTCATTACTATATTTATTTATATGATATATTAAGATTGCCTTAAGTTTCCAGTTCCTGGGTTTGGGAATAATCCTACAGCCCAGTAAAGTTATTAAGCACCTGATAGCCATGAGATTTAGGGCACCTGTCACCTTGATGTTTCTCATTGACAAGTTTTGTTGGCCTGTAGTCTGTGAACCGACTCTTCTAAGGGGTCTTACAATCTTGTAATCAGTTTAGACAGTTACCTGAGGCACTGGTTTACTTTGAGGGCTAGGGGCCTTAAAATTTGGTGTTGCATAGCCAAGCATTGCAAATGTTGCCTTATAGATAATTCCCAAGACTTCAAATAGTTATTCGAAATTGTAGAAGCAGAAGGGGGAAAAAACAAACAAACAAACAACCCACCACCAACAAAATTTACAACCCACCACCAACAAAATTTACAACTCTAGCTACAATATCTTTCAGTCAATGATGGGTTATTCTGCAGTAGTTATTGCAGTCTTCTAAAATGTCATTTAAAAATGAGCTCCTTATTGGAAAAGCAAAAGTAGAGAAAAACAGCAGATCTTTCCAAACGCTTTTTTCATTAGGAAAGTCCACTTTGTGGGAGCAAGGGGAAGGGCAGAGAGTTTCCTCTAACCAGTATGGCTCCATCAAATGCAGTATTACCCCAGTAACGATTGTTATGCTTAATAGTTATGGACAGCAACTTTATTCATCACAGAAAGTACAGAAAGAAAAGCAGCACTGCAGTCCCTGAGATGTGAAGCTTTCTCTGTTAAATTTGCCATGGCTGGTTGAATTTGTCAGTTTGCATGTGTCTTTGACTGATACATCATGCTGGATGCTTTAGGCAAACACAAACTAATTAGTAGAACAAATAGAAAACCCTGAAGATGTTCGTGCTTAATGACATTGCCCATATTCTAAACCCTCTCTACAACAAATTACTCATTTCATGGCTGTAGGCAGTGCAAGTTAATTTATCTGTATCGGTTGCTAAATTGAAGCGTTCACTTTTAAGGACATGGTGTATTATACCTTTCTAGGAAACTTACCAACATTTTAGCTTTTAAACAAAGAAGTTACAGGTCAGGCCAGTTCGGGGAGGGGGGAAGTAAGAGATACAGAATCTATTGCAAGTTTAAAGAGTCAATAGATGCTGATGAATTAGTTAACTTTTAATTAGTTTGGTACCATATAAAACCCAAAAAATTGTGAAGAGGGCTTGAAATGAAGCCCTCAGAGGAGCATTGAGTTAAGAACCCAGAACTCTGTCTTGGAACAAAGGTGGATTGTGCAGAAGCCTGTGTGGTTCCTACTGTGAATGCTTCAGTCAGGTTATTGCTTTTCAGTGATTCTTAGCAAAAGAAATGAGGAGCCAAGTATTGAGAATTAAGTAAATTTGTAGGCATCTTATACAAGTAAGGTTATAATTGTCTTGTAATTTTCAGTTGTGTATTGCTTTGCTTTTCTTCGCTGATAAATTTGACTGAAGAATATAGATAAAGTGAACCTTATTCTCATAAAATGAATGAGTTTAACATAGTGATCAAATGAGTCTATCACATTGCTGGAAGTTCCAAAACTGATTGGAAGTTTTGCTTAAATGCAGTTGTATTCATCAATCTGCTACAGTCTTGTGTCAGAGAAAGTGGTTAGAAGGGGTTTGTGCCCTCTTGCACATCTGGCACCCTGAAAGTATTCAAGTCCTGATCGAGGACGTACCTTTTTGACTCTCCCTCACTTACAAAGCAGTGGAGGGAGGGAGAGCAGAGCAGCATTTGGGGATCAAGACACAAGAGATAAGAACCCCAGGGGTCTAGGTTCACTTTGTTTTCACAGCTGTAGACTTCTTTTGTGGATTTAGATCAGCCACTCAGTGTTGTTGTGCTTCAGCGTGCCTTGTGTAAAGGCCAATAACGCGACCTGCGCTCTGCTCGCTTTCTCCTGTTCGCAGCTGCTTGGATTTTTCTGGGTGTCGGAGCGGACCTCCCGTGCTCGCTCAGGTGGGCTGTGCTCTCAGCCGTCGTGCGGCCAGGGCGGCCCTGCGCGCTCCCTCACACAGCCTGCCCCTCTGAGGGGCACAGCTGCGGGCTGGTGCCGAAGCGCACTTCGTGTCCCCGGCACTCCCCTCCCC
>NW_008598171.1:0-1148 GCF_000691845.1 Merops nubicus
GGGGGAGCGGGTCATTAAAGGTCACCTAATGACCGCTCTGCCCCACACCCCGCATCCGGACCCGAGAGCCTGTTATCTAAAATCCCGGGGGACACGCAGGCTCCGCCGGCCCCTTACCCGAATCTCGGGATTCTGCGTGGCTGAGAAGTGAGGAACGCAGATTTATAGCGGCAGAAGGTCCTGGGCTGGGATACGAGTGATGTGTGTTGGGTTAAATATGTACAGCCCTGTTTGCAGGTTGGACTTAAAGTCCAGATTAGCGTGGCATAGTCTTGGAAGTGAACTGTCCTGTCTGGGTGCTTTTGTGGCTGGGTTTAGCCGAGCATTCCTGAAGCACTTGTGTATGAATAGCCACAAGCTCTTGACAGGTGATGGATGGTGGCTGAGGTGTCACCGAAACTGCTGTGCAGTTCCTCCTAACAAACAAGCTGCTTTTCCTATTTTGCTTTTATTCTCAAGCTCAAGGGCACTTTGCCTAAATGTAATAGCTGCAGGCAGCACTCTTAGTTCCTACACTGGGTGTATTACTAATCCTTTTGTTCTCTCCAATTGTCATGTATTTCCAAAGTCAGTTTTCCCAGTAATTTTTCCTGAAGTGACTTAAGGCTTTATCTTTACTTCAGAACAGGTTTCAAGATGAGAGATATGCTTGAGCTAAAGTAGATAAAGCCCCTATCTTGAGTTGCTCTCTTGAAAAGAACCAACTACATCAGCTGACGGGCAGCATGCACAGCTCCATTCTTCTCTTGCCATGTTCTTTCTGGTTGTGTAGCTTCAAGTGGAGTTTTCCCAAGGACAGGTCACGGCACAGCTAATTTGAGACTTGGCTTTACTTTCATCTGGTTATGTTTGCTTTCAGACATGCCCTTTAACAGCTGCTTTATCATTGACCTAACTTGGAACTTAATCAAGCACTAAATCCAGTATCATGCCTGATGATGGTGTGGGAAACAGGCTTCGGGCTCCCTGATGACTCCATAGGTCTAGCCTAGGTCACTGGATCCAGCTCAAGATAATCCCTCCCATCCCCAGCAGCTCCTGCCTTATTTCTCCTCCCATCCACAGGACTGTGTCCTCTTAAACTGAACTAAATTGCAACCTTGTGCTATAATCTTGTGTTAATGGCTCTTTTACCACAGAAAGAGTGG
>NW_008598171.1:1179-20979 GCF_000691845.1 Merops nubicus
TTTCTTACCCAGTGCCCAGTGTCACTCTAGTTCAGTAGCTGACAAGCTTACTGCTGATTTTTCTCCTGTTTCTGTCAGCTGGATGTATTCTGCAGATGCTGTAGGCCTTGTACTGCTCCATTGTTAATGTCTGGCTTTCCTGAGACACATCTTCTATAGATAAGGAACATGGATGGTGATTTCTCCTCACCCTTAAGTCTCTTCCTACCCATTTTGATGAAAGTTGCTGCCTATGATACACTGAAAGAGGCCAAGTTTCCACATCAGTCAGAGGGAGGGGAAAGGGAAGAAATGCAGCAAGGGGGCTTTAACCTACATTTTGGGAAATTAAATAACAACATTGCAAGCTTCTCCCCTTGCCCACTGACTTCCCTTTTATTTGGACATCTTTTGAAGTTAATTTAAAGAAACACAAACAAACAAACAAGAACAAACAAACAAAAACAACGGGAGAAGCTCCACTACCAAGAACTTAATATTTCATGGCTTTTAGTGATGACAGAAACTTAATCCCAGCTCTGTGAAGCCCTGGGACACTGAAACTCTTACAAGAAAAGCTTTTTGTAAATCTTAAGTTCATCTCATAGCAGGGGAAAAAAGTGGGAAGATCTTTGTAGAAGATCAGGCTTCCCAACCTCTGCTAAGAGGTTGAAAGTTCACATGCTCCACAGTTATTGGTAGAACAGGAGTAAGGTTTCTTGTAAGACTTTTGCAAGAATCTGAAGGCAGCAACAACCAAAGTTATTATTTTCTCTGATTGCTGAGACAGATGAATTGCAAATCCATAGGCTGAGGAGAAGCAAAATATGATGTTGTTTCCTTGTCAATGATCAAATTAGGTTTGATGTAATTTTACTGTGCTCTTTGATCCACATTAGCTTGAAGGTATCCATAAAAATGAAATTAAGGTCATGTCTGAAAGTGTTTACCTTGGGTAGCATCCAATTCTGATCTAGGCAGAAGTTTCATATAGGCAAATGGGGAGTTCTCCTAAGCAGCCTTAAAAAAAAAACTGTATTCAGGGAATGTTTTCTTCATATTCAAATGACTAAGTAGAAGTTAATGCATTTTGTCTCCAAAGTATTTTATCTGGATTTTTCAAAAAGGAAAAAGCTTTACAAGAGCCAGGTTTATTAAACTGGATGTAGAAGTTCATGTTTTTCTTTCTCCATTAGTGATGGCCATGAGCATGTGCTCACTGGTTTTTGAGCACCAAATAATGTTTGTCTAAACTGAGGAGGATAATTTATGAATTGATTGACTGAAGTGGAATGCAAGGTGGAATTGAAAGCATTTACCCAAGATTTACTTTGGACAGAACTGAAAAGCCACAATATTAAAAAAAAATTTTAAAAGAATCTCACTTTTCTTATTCTCCCCATCCTGCCCCATAAGGCTGTTCTGATGTGAGGGCTGTGACTGTTGGGTTCAGAAATTAACAGCATCTTTTATGTGCAAGTGGTATCATCATTTCTGGGAGGCTTTGCCTTCCTGAGGGCACTTGGAATGGAACTTAAACACACTCATTAGCTCCATTAAAGTGCCTGGGTAGAACATTAGAAATCCTCCCACCCAGCTACCAGAAATGTCACACCAGCTAGAAAATGAGTTATCTGTGTGATTCAAAGTCCTACATAACTTGGACCTATTCTTGCTTTGCAGAACTACTTTCTATCCTCTCTTGCAGCAAGATCATTGTGTTGCATCAGAAGCTCACAAACTCTAAGATCACCAGGCCACTTAGAGCCATCAAAACTTAGAGATACCCAAGTATTTCCCCATATTTTTGCATGCCCTTAGATTTTAGGAGGTTTTCTTGATGTAAATGTGACGTAAGGGGTTAGAGCTGCAATATCATATGCTTTCTCTGCTTCTGTTCTCCCCTAGTCATCCACTTCTCTTTCCCCCTCTGTCCCTTACACTGATAGGAATTGCTGTGACTGCTCTTGTGTTGCATTCTTTTGTACTGGCCTTTGCAGAACAACCTGGGCAGCAAGAACACTCTGCTTGGGACAGTGCTTCATTTTTTCTCTTTTGCAGGTGTCAGATATTCATATCAGTAGATTCCAGGATCCCACACGAATTTCTGACCTAGAAAAATTCTGTTCTGAAACAATTGATGTGATTCAGCCAGCACTTGTTCTAGCAACAGGTAAGCAATTCAGAAGTGTGAATTCCTGTTGGATGTGTTGACAAAGGTAGAGGAAATAAGCAAAATTATGGGATCTCAAGAGAATTTTAAAGCCTGAAGATGTCTTAAGCAGTAGAGATGGAATTGCAGCTGAAGATAGACTGCTAGAAGCAGAAGAGAGTGACTTCTCAATCAAAGAGAATTTGTTTCTGTTCAGTGTCCTAAGTCTGTCGGTGAGCACAGTGTGTACTGTCTGTAGCAAAGAGGTGATTACACAATATAGCCATTGTTTTCCTAATACCTGTTGCTACACCTCAGTCCTTGCTAGGATCTACCTTCCTTCTTATCCTCCTGGTGGTGATTCTACATCATTCTTCATGTTGAAGTTTCCGAAGTAAGGGATGTCTCTGATTAGTCATCAGAGCGAGTTCCTCTCAGAGCAGTCCCTGCTCGTTCGTATGAAGTTCACCTGGGAACTTCCATAAGATTCCATTGCTGGTTTCCATTTGAACATGCACCAAGACAGGTGAAACAAGCCTTGCCTCTTCATTTGATAGCTTGCTCTTGCTGTTGGAATGGATTAGGTTTTGGCAAGGAAATCAAAAAGACTTTGAGCCATTATCTATATGCAAGGCTTTAGAGTCTTCATGCTAGACCTGGGCTTTTGTTTCTGCAGACAGTTACTTATAAGCTGCTTGATTTTTAAGTTCAGAAATAGTTAGCATTCACCTTTTAACTAACAATGCAGGGAGGCATTACTGTATGAAGAGAAATGGGAATGGTTCAAACTAATTAGACTAATTAGAGCTATATGAGATATAGGAGGTGTGAAGATAAGCAAAGCTTCTATGACTAGAATCTTCAGGTATAATGGATGTGTAGCCATTTGCTTTGGCATGGCATTAGTAAAAATGCAGCAGTGATATGGTTGGTAATGTTTGAAGAGGCTGGTAGAATCTTGAGGTATAATGGATGTGTAGCCATTTTCTTTGCTTTGGCATGGCATTAGTAAAAATGCTGCAGTGATATGGTTGGTAATGTTTGAAGAGGCTGCCACGTCTGCATTCCAGGCATTTGCCCTTACAGTAACCTCTTGGACCAGATGACAGGAGCGTCCAGATTGCACACAGGAGACCTCCAGCCACATACACCAGGAGGCTTGGATTGAATGCTTGCCTAATTATTGTATTTGTGTGAGCTTTGGAGGCCTCTAGTTCTATCTCACCATTTTGTACACTTCCAGGTGATCTGACAGATGCTAAGACAAAAGATAAACTGGGGTCTCGACAAGTAGAAGTAGAATGGAAAATGTACCAGTCAGTCCTGAAGAGGTCAAGGGTCATGGAAAAAACCAAGTGGATAGACATCAAAGGGAATCATGGTAAGAAAGAAATGGAACATCTCTTTCATTCCTGTGATTACAGAGCTGATCTAGGCAAATTAGAATATAGAGGTGAAATGTTAGTACTTACTAGCACGTTAGTGGTGGCTATTATTCAGTAGAAGAGCTTTCCATCCACGTGTCTACTCTACTGAGGGCACACTTTGTCTACAGGCACTTACTGGAGTTTTGGTACCAGGGAAGTAAGAGTCTTCATTTACTGCTTTTCACCTGGCAAGTGGTAGAACACAGCTTCAGATGTTAGTTTCCAGGTCATTAGTTTCTATACCCCAGCTTTTAACAGAAGCACAAACTGTAACCTTACCTGACCAAAGCAATGGTTTCAATTCACTTTTCATAGACTTCCCCTCACAGGTTTAAGTTAAAAAGTATCACAGATTCAGCAATTAAAGGATATTTGGTTTCTTTGGATGGAAAGAACTCTTGGCAGGTTGTACACATGGTAGTTGTTGCTACATTGGAAGCACCGGAACACAAGGGGACAGCCTGGTAGCTGTATCAGCCAGCTGTTGCAGAAAGGGCTAGAAGACTAGAAAGACCAGTACTGGAGGAAAAAACAAACTGCAAGCTTTGTTGTAGACAGCCCATATATATGTGACATTTACTATCAGGCTTCTGCTACCAGCCTTTGTGGAGTGGTGGATCCCCTTTGCAGCAGAAACCTCCCCAGGCTGCTGCCTGTGTTACAGGGGCTACCCTCTGCTGCTAGTGCTACATTATTTCCCTTGGATGAGTTAGGTCTTACTTACAGAGAATGCACCCAACCCAAAAACCTTCTGAGAAGCTTTATGGCCAAAGCAGAGACACGTGGTTAACTTTTAGCCACTAACTGACAATTAACATTCCCACAACAACTCTACCTTTGAGTTAAAACTGAAATGAGAAAAGTGTTCCCACTTTTAGGCCAATGGCATCAAGTATATAATGTCTTCTGTGCACAGTTAGGCTGCTTGTCAGTTATGCATTTAAAAAACCTGGCTTTCTGGTGCCTGCTGAGGCTGCTTTATCTCATCATTAGAAAATAAATTACAGAGACAATGATCAGTTTGATCTGAAAGTTTCTTCATTTCCTTTTTCTCTCCCTTACAGATTCATTCAACATTCCACACCAGTATAGTGTTCAGAACTATTACAGGTACTTTTATTTACCATACAGGTGCTGTTACATTCAAGGTAAAACTCACTGAACAACATTCTGCTTTCAGTTACCACATATGTGCTGTTTCACTGACTTCCCAGTAGTCCAGGATCATGGTTACTATTCCCTCTGTTGTCTTTTCCATAGCCAGTTAGTAGAGCAGAGTGGGAAAAGAGAATTCTTTGTCCAGATCTCTTATCTCTTATCCCTTTGTGTTTTACAATTTATGTGTTGTAAATCTGCCTGTGTCTAGGCAATGTTCTGTGTGTCATGTGTTTGGTTTCCTCAGAACAGTTGTGTGATACATTTCTGTAAACCCAGTGTTCCCAAAGAACGTTTTTCCTCCTTAAAAGAGATTAAAAATTAAAAAGGAAGCAAGAGAAAACTTAATTTTTTTTAAAAAAAAAATGTTTCTATGTGCCTGAAAGGGCTTTATCTGAGCTCATTCTTCACATTTGGGTCATTTTAGAAAACTGAAAGTAGAGAAGCAAGAAGGCAGATGATGATGATGAGTGGACAAATGTTCTTGAGGAACACAGTTGAGATTTAAAGATAGGTGAGGGAACTTTCCCCTCTTCAGCTGGCTCTTTTGGTTGTACGTTGTGAAGGTAGCTCCAGTTGTGACTCGTGTTTAACTTCTTGTTCTCCTGCCTTTCACATATGAGCACAAAATCTTGTCTCATCATTTTGATGGTGCTTTCAGCTTTGACTCTTTGGAACTGGAGGTCGACTTGGAAATCTAAATTCTACATTAATTCAGGCTCTGAAGCCATCCACTTTGCAATACAAATTAGACATCTGATAGTTCAGTTTTTCAGTTCCCTGTGGGCCAGCAGATAAGTTTTCCCACAAATTCTGTAGGATAAGATCCTATAGCAGCTGCATTTGGAGGAGGACATGGAATTCACATGTGAATTTACCATGGAGGGATGAAGGGATGGTGCTAACAAGGCTTCTAGATGCATTAGTGTAGTGCACACTCCTATACCTTTGCCACAGTTGTGGCTACACAACAATCTAGTATCAGCATTCCACTCTAGTTTAAGGCTGCTCTCAGAAGCCCTGGGGACAGACAGGGGAAGATGTACCACCATTGAATTGCCCAGATCATCCATGAATTGGTGTTTGGCCTGGACAGCTGCTGTTTGGAAAGATGTATGGATCAGCTGCCTGATGGCAAAAGGGACTGGAAAGGGATTCAGGTGACATTTCAGATCAATTTAGCCAACCTAAGAAGTTGTGAGTGAAATTCTGGCCAGGTGAAAAAGTCTTTGCTTATTAATTAATAGTATCTCACTAAACAAGTGTGTTCTCATAATGTTTTTCTATTCACTATAGTCTGTGATCTGGGCAAAATAACGAAACTTTAATGAGATTTATCATACTTTCTATCCAAGACTGAAGAAAGGCCCTAAGAGTCTTCAAAAGCTATTAAGCATCACTAAAGAGAGAACTATCTTTACAGGGACAATTTTATTAATCTAATGCATTAATAAAATGTAAAGGTTAAGAAACTTTTTAACAAATGTGCCACACTCCAGGAAGAGAGAAGTGAAATGGAGTCTTGTGGGAGCTTTTTCTTTTGCCTCGGCCTTGCAAAGTTCAACAGTCAAAAGGACAGTGCCTTTTCTTTTTGTTTTTGTCTGAGCAACAGTAAGTCTGTATCTGCTTGCCTTCCTGTGATTCCTGAACAGGTAATTAAATAATCTGGGGTTTGCTGTACACCTTGCAGCACTGTGGCTGGCCGATATAAAGATAGAGGCTAGGGAAGACAAGTATTCAACACCACATTCTGGTCTTCATTATGGATGAAAATTAAAGAAGGCAGCAGTGGTATTGAAATAAAATAATATTTTTACACAAAAACATGGGTTCCTGTTTTACATCCACAGCATGATTCGACTGTTACTCCCACTCTAAGGCAGAAATGTTAGGATTGCAATACAGAGGACTGCTAACGTGCTTTAGAAAAGAGCAACAGGCACTTATTTGGCTGCTTGTGTTCCATATGTTAATTACCATCTATTTAATTCATTACAGTTCTATAAGAAGCCTTAAGCTGAATATTTCTGCAGAATTAATTACAATCAGTTGCAGTTTTTAACGTTTAATATAACAAGGCAATGATCTGACTACCTTCACTGAAACCACAAAACGTGTATGGGAGAATCTTCTCCCAGGGGCTGGGTCTGTGAACTGCAGCAGCACACCACTCTTGATTTCAAGTGCAGATTTCTCCCAGGCCTCTCAAATATCACACATCTCCATTACGTAGGCTTTAGGCACCAAGCCAATGGTTCCCTTCATTTCTCCTAACCACCAGCCAAATCTATTCTACTCCCTGCTGAGAAAATAGATTGTCACTATATTTAAATGTCAACTCATCAGGTACACCCCCTGTGAAGTCCCACAAACTTGATAGAAATTGGCATAATTGATACTTTTGCTCCCTGAATTGATACTTTTGCTACCATTGATTTTTAAGAAGATAATTTACTGCAGTAATGAGTTGAAGCTAGATCTCATGCAAGAAGTCTTGTATTTATGCTGTGCAGGTCATTTTTGTCATTGCTGGAGGCCTTCCTAACAGGAATATTTCCATTGTTCTTTGGCAGGAAATACTCTGCCTGGCGTAAAGATGGCTCTTTCCATTACATCCACACCACCTCTTTTGGGAACTACTCGTTCATCTGCGTGGATGCCACACTCACCCCAGGCCCCAAGAGACCCTATAATTTCTTTGGGATTTTAAACATGGTATTTTCTAAGTCTTGGCATTCCATTTTGCTGGCTGTTTACTTCTCTGGTGGTTGGTTTGGGGGTTTTGTTTGCTGTTGTAAAGAAGAATTGTCTGAAGATATTTGTGTTCATCTAGAAGGGCATTTACGTTTTTAAGTTGTTATGCATGTGGGACATGTATTTAGAAAAATGAATGTGCCACTTAATACACAGAGCATCTGTGTTTTCTCTCTTAAATAATCCAGTACAAAAATGTCAGATTAGGCATTTTAAGGACACCGTCAGTAGTTTCTTGGCATTTAGCTAGACTTGAGTGATACTTCCCTCACATGTTGTAAAGTTTAAAAAGACCCAAACCCTAAATTTTCGAATTTCACTCCTTTTTGCTTTGTTAAATACTTTTTTTCATTAAAATTACAGATGAGAGAGGTGCACTTATCAATGGAATAATAATAAAGATAATGCTATGAAGAAATGTGTCATTTAGGAAAGCGAGATCTGATTTTATGAAACTGTAAGAATGGGTCTACAATTTGTTTTGAAAGATTAACATTAATCCAAATGTATCTTGGCTTAGATAGCATTGTGCTTCCCTTTCATTTTTTTTCTCTGTGGTTTTTTGATACACTATTGTTCATGAGATATTCTTCTGAAGTGTTGGCAGAATTCCTGTCAGAGGGTAAACAGGTGTCATACTTTGCCTGTGACAATGGCCACAAAGAAAAGTAAAAATGTTCTTCCTCTAATCTTGTCTAGTGGAGGCTCCACATCTAATTTAACACAGTGCTTGGTGAAGGTGATGTAGGAGTGCCACGTGCTGTTCTCACTGGTTGCTGTAATCCACAGTGGGTGCAGCAGGTTTGCAGACAGACTCTCAAGGAGCTAAGACAGGCAGTTGGCTCTAGAGCCCCAGTCCTTGGCTGCAGGAAGTCAAGCATTTGCATTTGCTTCCTAATTGCCCAGCAGCAGGAGTCCAGAGAGCATCATCTGCAGAGTTTTGCACAAAACTGAAATTAAAGGTAGACACCTGTAACTTTTAAGAATTAAACCTCTCCCAGGAATTTGAAAAATAAATTTGTTTTGTATCAGTGATTTGATTGCATAGCTTAGGTAAAAATATTTTTAAAATCCAAACTCATAAAGGCAAAGGAAATATAATTTCAGTTAATAAGCCAATTACCTTAACCCAGAATGGCCTAGTGAATCCTTTCTTTTTTAATATGCCTTTCTTTCCCTTCCCTTTATTCATGCCCTTCAGCATTTCTTTTCAGGTAGGAGGGAGAAGAGCATGTTGGTAGTTCTCTGGGTCACCCTAAAAGATGATCTGTACAATGGTGAACGAGTGGATTTGTGTTCTTTTCTGGTTTTAGTTTTCCTGCCCTCTTTGTTAGACTTTGAGATCTTACTGATATTGGCAGTGTCTCTGGACAGTAGGTCATTGATTTAATATTGGAAGACAAACAAGTAAAGCCAAGGAATTTTATCTGCTGTGTAAAGTGTTACTTTTGCTTCACTTTAACAGCAAGGGCTGAGTAATATGTTCAAGGTTCGTATGGTAGTTCATGCAGTCCAATGACTGAGGCACATGGTGCACAGTTTCTGTGCTCTGCCATGCCTGTAACAGGCCATCAAGCAGGTCAAGAGATAATAGGGATGATAATTGTGAAGTAATGATCTTCATACAAACAACTCAAGAGAGTCTTCTTTGACTATATAAATAAGCAGCAGAAAGTATAGAAATATCATTTACCCAGATCATTCTTTGTATTGCACTTTCCCTGTGTTTGGTTACAAGGAGAGTGTCTTGTTTTCTACTTTCTTTTTCCAACACTGGATTTTAGGGATACAGCTAGGAGTGCAGTTTGCTCATGTACAGGTTCCTGAAGCAACTGGGAGTATTCTCTTGTAAAAAAAAATAAAATTAATTGCATTCTTCATTAGTTTCTTTCTGCTTTCCTTTGGCTGTTCTTTCCAAATAGCCTGAATGTTAAACAGGTTGGGTTGGTTGGCTGGTTGTCTTTCAAACACCTGCCTGCCTGTTTCAGAATCAAATGGAGGAGCTCTCTGTGATGGCAACACAAAGTCTGCACAGCAACCATACGATCTGGTTTGGCCATTTCCCCACCTCAACCATCATCTCCCCAGCCCCAGGGATACGAACTTTGATGAGGTAAGGTCTTTCTTATTTTCCTGGATGTTTTCAGTCTGAAGGACATTTCTTGTCTCTCTTCACATGCTTGTCCATCACTTCTCAGCTTTTCTGCAGTGGTATTTCCTTCTCACCCAGATAACCACAATCCCTCTGTTGTTTGCTTAGTTCTGCCACAGCCTATTTGTGTGGACACCTGCATACGCTGGGTGGGCTGATGCCAGTCTTGCACAGTCAGCACCATGGGGGCACCCTGGAGCTCGAGCTGGGAGACTGGATGGATAACAGGAAGTAAGTAAATCCTCTGTGAGCACATTTTTATATGGACACTCCCTGGTTATACTGGGATTCCCTTTTTTGCTGCCTGGGGAATTTGAAAGAAGCATTAGATCTGCCTGGCCAGTTATTACTATCAATACTTTTGAAAAAATGACTCTGTGTGTGAGTCTGAGTTTTTTTCCTCTATACCAACAGTGTGCCAATAAATTGAGTGATTTTTTGATTCATTCTTTATATTTAGAAATTAAAAAGAGGACATCTAAATGTCCATTTAGTATGTGTTTAGTATTCAAAGTAGACAAATAAATTGTAATAAAATTCAACCTCACTGCTTCAAAATATCCGTGGTCTGTGTAAGCTGCTAGAACTTTAGAAACAAAAAACCTGCTAAATGTTACCTTAGCAGCATATAAAAAAAATATCCAATGCTATGTCATGTGTAGTAAGCCTTTCTTTGCAGTAATCCTAAAATACTTGTATTTACACAAAAAGAGGACACTGGGGTCTTTGTCCATAGCTAGAGTATCTACCCAGGCACTGTAGCAATGTACATTATGTTTGAATTCTTTAACATAATGTTCATCTATCATCTGATTCATGTGGAAAATTCAGTTGATCTTGACACTTGGAATTTTGTGTGGCACTTCAGTGATTTATAATAAAATGAACTGATCAGCAGAGTTGGTTAACAGAGGGTCAGCTACAGAAGAGAGTAAATGGGAAATAAACTGCTGTTTGGGAATTTGGGGAGCAGGGGAATCAGCTGTGCACGCAGTAGTTTGTACCAACAGTCTTTTCCCTTTCACTCTAGGTACCGGCTCCTTGCGTTTGATCACGACCTCTTCAGCTTTGCAGATCTTGACTTTGAGGAGTGGCCTGTTGTTCTCATCACCAACCCCAAATCCTTCCTCTACAGCAGTTCTGCTCACGAACCGCTGGTCAGAATTCTGCATTCCACTCATATCAGGTACCCTCTTAGCTCTTGGTTTCACGACATCTAACTATATTTTCATAGTTGGGGGTCTTTCTTGGTTGGTGTACATCTATATTTACATGTATATACTCAAAACCTGTTTTTTTTTTAAATGCATGTGTCCACTGTTCTCAGAATTCACTTCCTTCTGGATTGTTCCTGAGAGCTCATATATGTGATAAAAGGAGATTATACAGTAGCAATTAGTGTTTTCTTCATGCAGTTTTTTCCCCTAAAGTCAACTGAATTTTTTTATATAGAATCATAGAATGTTTTAGGCTGGAAGGGACCTCTAGAGGTCATCTGGTTCAACCTCCCTACACAAGTAGGGACATCTCTACCTAGGTCAGGTCGCCCAGGGCCCTGGTCAAGAGTGTAAAAACCAAATCAAAATGTTGAAGATAAATCAGTGAAGCACAATCTAATTTAAAGAAACAAACAGCAATGTTAAGCTGCTGCAAATTAACAAATAGTTAACCAAAGTTGACCCAGTTATGTCAACACATAATCTCTGTTATGAATCTCATGTGTTCCCACTGCCTCTGATGATGTCAGGATTTTGTCTAGGTGTTTTTCTAAGTGTTTTCTCTATTCTCCTTTGATGTCTTAGCCTCCTGTGTTTTCAGTTTTACATCCCTTACATATTAAAATATCTTAAGCCTCTGCCAATTTTCATGTTTGTTTTAAATCTCTCCATCTTTCCATTTCTACCTTTTCTATTTATTTTTATCATTTCTGTTACAAATTGCTATGCCCTTTCCAACATCTCTGTTTGCTGTTAGACCAACATGGCTGAAATACACGGTTATACTGCATACACAGAATTACCATCAAAGGAAGTTTGCTATGCTTTTCAGGCAATTTTTAATGAAGACATCTAAAAGTATTTGATTGTGTGTCTGCATGTATGCAGGAGGTTGCATCTCGCTTGTGTTAGCAAGTGTTTTGACAGCAAAAGTTTGAAAATTATTTCTGCCAGGACCTGAGGATCTCTGCCACTCTTTCTTCTGTTCCACAGCCCATTTTTCTGTCCTATTCTTCTGCACAGTACCACATAGAGCTTCTCTTTCTATCTGTAGGAAAGAGCTACCATGTTACCATTAGTCTACAGCTTTTTCACTGTTTTACTTTCTAACTCTTTTGAACTCCTAAGTACAAGATAGCAAAATCTTTGGGATTTCCCTTCAAGAAGTAACGACAAATCTGCAAGTCCTGTAACAAATCCCTTTGTTCCACTGTTTCTTCACTGCTTAGAATTCTGGCCTTCTCCCCTTCTGCCATTACCTTCGTGGAAGTCTCTATAGATGGAGTTCTCTTGGGGAACGCACATCAGGTGTCTGGCCCTCTCTATGTGCTCAAGTGGAGCCCCCAAAACTACAGTGAAGGGTTCCATCACATCGATGTGACTGTCCAGGTAAGGCACCTGTTGGCATGTTTTGTATTCTTTGAGTGTTTATTATCTTGAAATTCTTTGAATTTTTACATTGTCATGTCTGCTCCGTCCCATTCTGCTTCATGTAACTAGGGACAAAACAGAGGATAACAGACTTCCTTTTGTAGTTGTCCTATTACAAAACCCAAAGGATTTATTAGAAGAAAAAAGAATGACTGCTGAGCACTAAAAAATTCATAAAGCATCTGGACAAAAGAAAGGATTTTTCTTTTTCATGAGAAATAGAATAAGACATGACAGAAGAGCAAGTAATTGGTCAAAAATAAATTATTTTGAATAATAGACAACAATTAACTTCTAAGGTTGTCTTGAAAAATAATGATCAGGCTTGATCAAGGAAAACAGGAGGTAGCATCATCTTAATCCAGAAGGCAAAGGAATGGGATCTGGAAGGTTGGAATGATGACTTTCATTATCTGTTTGAAGTTCTTTCTGTGATCTCTTAGAGGCTGACAGTGAACACGGTTTCTGTTTCTCAGAACATCAGACTTCACAGATATATTACTGGCTGATTAAAAAAAAAAAAGATGTTTTTCAGTGAGTGCTTCTGTTCTTGGTACTGTATTTTATTTCTCTACCTTCAAGTGGTCTTTGGAGAACTTGACCAGACCATTGTGACTTTCTGTGTGTTTCCACAACAGAACTGGGACCGTCACCTTTGTCCTGCCTGGTGGCATCCTGCGAGACATCAGTTCTCACAGGACAGAAGCAATACTGGCTTTTTTCTGACGTCCCTTGTGTACTGCCAGTGTTCTGCCTCCCAGCTTGTTACTGACTTTTGTGATGCTTTATTTGGGAAAGCTGCATTTTATAAGTGGTTTTGTTTTTTTTTTTAATAATGTTGAAAACATATGCACAAAGCCAAGTAACATTTCAAGAGGGCTGTACAGGTCTTCATAGCAATAGGGGGCTTGCAAATAGATGCTGGTTATCAGGGAACTGAATGGGATTTTTTAAATATTAATTTCCTTCCCCCTCCAGTCATAAATCATTACTACATCTAGTAATGGAATAGTTTTAGGAATGTTAATGAGGATTAAGAGTTAACTTGAGTTAGGTACCTGGAGAAAATATTAATACTTAATGGCTGTATATTGTTTCTGGGATTATCCAAATATTGTCTCAACCGTTATCACACTAAACATACTGAATCCTTTACTATAAATATACCATTGAGTATGTACTGGAAGATAAAGTGTCAGTGTTACACATGCAGAAATATTGAATTGTTGAACAAATGTAGCACTGTTATTGTTTATCAATATCAGTTTCTAGCAAATATGCCAGAAAAGAAGCACAGTAAAGCTTCAGAATATTTTAAGATGGGCTATTATCAAGAATTGGGCTTTCAGAAAACAATTGGTGGTGGTGACCAATAAATAGTTTTCCACAAGTTCCTGAATCATCTCTGACAGGATCTCCTTCATAGCTAGCACTATCAGATTACGATCTTAGAGTCATCAGTTTACCTGAAACCACAAAATTGACAGGTAGTAATCCTTTATAGATAGAAGTATTTAACACAGCAGTGTGCCAGTGGGTCTTCCCAGAAAAGCTGCAGTGCTATTTAGCAACTTGAACTACATATTTTGTGCACTACTGGTATTTAATTGCTCTCTTATTTTCTCTCAATCTAGGATGCTTCAGGAAGAATTAGCACACGGGGTCATATATTTGCTATGGAAGAAAACCTCTCTCTTAGATTTGGGTTTTGGCCATCTGTTATCCTTCTCACCGACCACTACGTTCTGGTAAGTACTTCCAGGAAAACAGTGCTTGTTCCATGTTGGTTTCTCCAGAGACTGCAGGAGGCATTTTCCTAATTCCTGGTAGACTTGGAAGCACTTTGCTTTTTTTCAGACATGACTCCATTGGATTTTCACAAATATTTCAAGTTTCCTTCCTCAAGTTGCATGCTTCAAAACTGAATGTGCAGCAATGGTTCATGCAAACAGTTGACTGCCTGGATTTAGTCACACTAGTCCCTTTCTGGTCATAGGTATACACACGTTTTGTGCAAGCAAGAAATGAAAAAGAAGCTACTGGAGATAATATAAAAAAGGAAACATTAAGTCAAAGAAAACTTCGCTGTGGTTTGTTGCAATATATGTACTGGCAATAATGCTGGAAAAGTCACATCAGCTGCTGACATTGTAGCTAGCTCTAGCAAAAGGGAAGGCAAAATTCCCATTGACTTCAGTAAGCTTCAGGTCATACCCAGAAGTGTTACAGCTCAGTACATGCAAAGAAAGCATGTTGTAATAGTTTAGGTGCACCTACAGAACAACATTGGCTAAGTCCACACGACTGTAGAGAGTATCATAATTGGCTCAAAATTATTATATTAGCTTTGTTAATCAGTAACTAATACTCTCCACAGTGTCTTGAACCACAGTGCTGCTCAGCCCAGCACTCAGAAAATGTTTTACATGGGAAGTGTATTTACACTTTTTCAACAGATGCCTTTTAGGAACCCCTCCACTGAAAGATTCAGGTCTATCACTTTCAGCCACCCGGCTGAGTCCAAGTCACTCAGATGCAAGGCACATAATTCAGAAGCTCTTAAGTTCCTTGTTACTCTTCAGTCCAATAACACCATCAAGCTCTGAATAGGTGTTCATCTCTGTGTGCCCCTAAGCCAAGCTGGAAGGCAGCTGCTGCTCCAGGGCTGGCTTACAGCTCAAACTGTCTTTGCAGGCTCGAGTGCTCTTTGGACTGATTGTGCTGATTCAGATCATCTTGCTTGTTGTTTTCAGATACCTCCAAAAGCCAGCACTTAAAGGTATGAACCAATGTTTGTGTTTTTTAGATTTGATTTTCCCTAAGCTTTTTTTTTTACTATTTATCTGTATGCTAATAAGTAATTGGGCTTTTAATCACCAGATGAATTTTGCATCTAGTACTGTGGGGTTTGATTGGATTCAAACAGAGGCTGCTGTTTTGCTTCTAAGGGGACCCAGAAAACCTCCAATATATCAAATAAAGTAAATTAAAAACCAAAAACTTGATCAGGTATTTTTGTTTGAATAAAAATGCAATTAATTGAAGTCTAAAGGTGTCATTTTCTCACTGAAGAATCCAGTGCATAGGGAAAGGAATAATTTTGGTTTAGTTTGTGTCTGCTTGTTTCACTACAGCTGGCCACAGAATCTCCTGCCACCTCAGTGGAGAAACATTTCCTTCTAAAAAAATAATTTTTGTTCATCTTTGCAAAGAACAGGAACAGGCTTGGCTCTTTCAGAAAATAGTATTGCCCAGTTCTGTCATAATGTGGTGTTTTGTTTGGGATAAATCTGGTAAACAACTGTTAATAGTGTCAAGCTTGTGGTGTTTATCCTTTAAACAATTGTTTGAACCCCACCTTACTAATGAGATTCTTCTGGAAGCCACCTCCCTTCTTATTCATGTCAGCATATGTCCCTTCCTTTATACTCATGGTCACGTAGCATCCTGAGGGAACTGCAGCAGCTGCTCCCAGAGAAGAAGAGCACATTTTCACTGCCTCCTCATGGAGCTCAGCAGATAAAAATGAGAAGACCTAGAAGACCTAGCACTCTGTGGTCAGCTAGGTCCCTGCAGACCATGACCCAAGTTTTACAAATTAGTGAACAAATTTGTTAAAGCTGTTGGTTTCCAAAGGTCAGGCTTGCCCCCTGGCAGTTGACACTGTGGGAAGGGCAGCCATGTGGCAGGCAAAACTCTAAGAGGTACCCTCTACAGGAAGGCTCTCTGGATCTCAGTCCATGAATCCTCTGCTTCAGTTAGCAAATGCATATTGCCTTTTTTTTGCTGACATCACAGACTTGTCAGAATGCTGCCAGTTTAACCCCTAGCCTTCACTGTATCTGAGTTGCTCTCAGATCTCACTAGGTGGATCTCAGAAAATCCAGTTAATCTAGTCCATACTGACTTGCCTTTTTGGGTTTCCACAGTTACTGTTTTGAATCTCCCACTTTTCATTTAATATGAACTTTATGTTTTTCACTCTAGCTAACTTCATTTTCTGGCTATAGAATGGTCATTCAGTTTTATTTACACACAGTAAGTGTACTCATTTAAAAAGGCAGCTTCTCCTGCAGTTCAGAACATAGATTGTTGTATTTATGCGTTCCTTATTTTCAGTTACCACAGTAACAGGAGAAATGCATTCCCTTGCCTTTGTTCTTTAGGCATACCAAACACTATATTTTTATTTTGTGTTTAATAGTATGACTAAATAATGTGCAGCTCTGTTTCAGAATGACCAATTTATATTTATTTTTATATATATGTTGCAACCTGAATCAAGTGTCTTTTTCTTCCCTGTTGTCTCTGTTTAGAAAAGCCAGGATTACTTACTCTGACCTCATATTCCCTTCATGTCTTCAGTAAAACAAACACCTTCTATTACTCAGTTCTGGTTCTGAATTTATACACCATTCTTGGTAAGTCACCTAGAGTGCTGGAGGACATAAATGAATATTTTTAAATTACACATCAGATCGGGATGAAAAATGAGACTTCTAACATCTTGGAGAATGGGGAAAATCTATTTAAGTTACAAAAACTATGTGAAACTCGGAAAGTTAACATCCAAAGAGACTAAAGGTTTGTTCACAACAGCCTAACTCAAAAGCTCTGGAATTAATTAAACCCTTAAATTATTAAATTACTCTGAGGTGGAATAAATATTTGTAAATTTAATTTGGTTTTCACTTGTTGAGTAAGATCTGGTTATACCTTGGTGTAAAATGAGTATATGGAGCATACATTTCACATGACCTCTCACAGAGACATCTGAGCCCTGAAGCTCAGAGCTTTAGCTTATTTCTCCTCTGATAATGTTACTAAAATAGCTGCTTTCTTGGCAGTCAGCGCAGGGTGCCTGACACCACGCAGCTTGTTTTGACTTCCAGGCTGAGCCAAGCTGGAATTGTTTGTGACCGAGGCTTTCCTGCGCCTGACTAACTCTGGGAAGAAGCCAGCATTGGAAAGGGTCAATCTCTTCACTTCTCTCCTAAGGAAAATGCTCTATGTGGCGTTGAAACATCATCACAGAGATGAAACCAAATCAAAACCATTTCCATTGCTCCCCACAACTCACTGGTGTAGTGGGGTATTTTCACCTTGGGAACATTCACCAGATTGTTGAAGATGGAAACATGAGGCTCGTGGCTCTAGACCAGCAGTGAAGTCATCTCCCCCAGTTCAGCGCTTTGTGCTCGGGAAGGGCTGTGTGGGGAGTGTGTCTAGGTTGTGCTTTCTGATGGTGCTCTCTGTTTGGTTTCCTCTCCTCCAGGACCGTGGTTTGTAGGTGAACTCATAGATGGCCATGTGGGGGCCTGCTTTTCCTTTGGGGTGTTCGTCGGTGGTTCCTTCTTCCAGGGCAGCCTGACATACGTGGTTGGGATTTTACAGGTACATATTTATAAAAATTAAGGCTGACAAACTGCTCTCTTCTGGGATTATTTTTTTTTAAATAGTTTTATAAAGAAAGGAGCCTTGGAAGGAAAGAGAAGATTAGTGGCCATGCCTTACTACAGCAGCTCTTTCTTACCTTTCTGCAAATTTAAAGGGTGGAAAGGAAGGGGGTTGTGCATTATTTTCTCAGAGTTCTCTTTTCCTCTGTCTGATTGGACTCCCTGGATGCCTGGATTAGAGGCAATCTTGACAGATTATCATTCTGAATTATTTTTTTTCCCTTGGCTCATGCACAGGTTGCAGGGATGAAGCAAAAGGAACTGAAGCAGCCCTTGCAGGCTGAATAACCTTTCAGGTCAAGTGTCACTCTCCAAGGACACTGCGTCCGGTTTTCCCAGCAGTCTGACCTGCCCACCCACTGGTTTTCCCACCTGCCATTAGTCCGAAGGAGAGGGTGTAGTTTGTGGGCATTCAAACCAGACCAAGCTAGTGTGGCCTCCTCCATGAGTCCTCCCTCTGACACCACAGTGGGCTGGGTCAGGCTGACAGAAGGACCTCCCTTTTTTGAGGCATTCTGCCAAGTGCAGCTCCCTTAACCAGTTCCAAGAGAGGTGGGGTGCACGCAAGTGCCTCCCATTGTAAGAGTCTTGGAAGCACGTCCTGAGGTTCCAGCTCTGGGAGTTGTACTCAGCCCTTAGGACAGTTTTATGTGCCTTTGTATTTTTCTGTGCCCTCACGTACGTTGCCCAGGACACTTGCCTTGCTCATCATCTTCCTTTTCTCTGCTCTTCTCTCCAGATGTTGTTTTTCAACCTGCCGTTATCGGCCTACCTGTGCTGGTGCCTGTTGCTGCGGTGCCAGGGCCACAGCTTCCGCTCCCACCTCCGGCGCGGCCGAGGCCTGGCGGCCGTGCCCCTTCACCTGGCCATGGCTCTGCTCCTGGCCTGGCAGCTCTACTCCTGCTACTTCCTCCAGCGGACCTACGGCACCTTGGCCTTCTTCCTCTCCCCCATGAGAACGTGGCTGGTGGCGCTGACCTCGGCTCTCATTTATAAAACCTGGACGCTGAAATCCTCTGAGCTCAGAACTTACATAACAGAAATTAAAAACTGTCAGAGCTCCTGAGGCAAAATACAAGTGTTCAGAGTTCTTTGACTTACATCCTGTAGTTTTGTGATCCTGGAACTGCACACAGCTCAGGTGGCAAGATCTGAAGCTGCACCTGCATTGCTACAGAGCTGTATCAAACAATAAATGTATAACAATATGTAATATGTATTTCTATCATACAAGCAGTAAGGTTGGAGGAGACCTCTAAGACCATCAAGTCCAACCGTCAACCCAACACTACCATGGCCACTAACCCATGTCCCAAAGTGCCACATCTACACGTATTTTGAACTTCTCTAAGGATGGTGACTCCACCACCTCCCTGGGCAGCCTGGTCCCTGTACTGTTACTCAGTATTTTGTGTACATCTACAATATACTGCGTAACTGTTGTGGCTTAGGCCCAGCCAGGAGCTGGGCACCACGTGGCCACTCGCTCACCAGCTTCCCCTAGTGAGATGGGAAGGAAAACAGGGAGAAAACCCTCATGGGCTGAGATAAGGAGAGTTTAATGTGAGAGGAGAAGAAAATGACAATAATGACACAATATATAAAGGCACCAAGCCGCTTTATAAGCACATGTAAACCTGTACCAATGGCCTTTGCCCTTATGTAGTGGGTGTGGCATCAGTGTGGTATGGATCCACCCATTGGCTGGCTCGGCTGGCTCAGCTGTCTATCTTGGCTGTGGCCTCTCCCAGCTCCTGGTGAAAATTAACCCTATCCAGGTCGTTAATACATGCTATATATTTGTTATACATTGCACATTAGTACAGTAAGCTGCATTATAATTTCTATAATAGGGGGTTTATGATACAGAAGCTAGATACGTCCATGTGGATCACTGTCTGCATCTAGCTGGTACCCAGGGCTAAGCTACAGCAGCTGCTCTGTCACCCAGTGACCCATCCCCAGCTGAGAAGGGGGACTGGGCACAGGAGAGACGTGGGTTGAAATTAGAAGATTTAATGAAAGAGCAAAATGAATACCAATATATGGTATAAATTGGTGTATATATATATATATA
>NW_008598172.1:0-910 GCF_000691845.1 Merops nubicus
AGTGCAAAACTCGACACTTGCCCTTGAAGTGCTGCCACTTGGTTTAAGCTGAGCTTGGAAAAAAAAACATATTAGCATAGAATTACAGAATCATTTTGGTTAGAGGAGACCTTTAGGATTCTTGAGTCCAGGCATTCCCCCAGCACTGACCCATGTCCCTCAGCACCACATCTCCATGGCTTGGAAATCCCTCCAGGGATGGAGACTCCACCACTGCCCTGGGCAGCCTGGGGATTTTTCCTAATATGAGTGAGGTACTAACAGCAAAGCTGAGCAAAATTATGAAGCAAGCACGGACTGCCGGTGCCACCACTGCCCAGCCTGCCCCCAGCACCCTGCAGCTCCGGGCTCACGGCTCCGAGAGCCACCGTGCCCAAGCCCGTGGCCGCAGGCGCCAGGCAGCGCCAGGGCTTTATATAGTCCTCACCAGGTGGCAGCAAGGACTGCCCGTGCTGCCAGCAGCTGCCCAGCTCAGCTGGGATTAGCAGCGCTGAGGAAGAAGGAAAATATGCCCCAGCGGGTGCACAAAGCAGGAGGAAGGGAATAAAAGAGCCGTCAGGGGCCAGCCTTGGATGAGTATTTTGGGCTATCACGTAACAAATGGCCTCCCAGGCACCTTGTCATAGAATCATGGAAACGTTTGGGTTGGAAGAGACCTTTTAAGATTATGAAATTGAAGCCTTCCTCTAGCACTGCTAGGTCCCCACTGACCCGTGTCCCTCAGCACCACATCTCCACGGCTTGGAAACCCCTCCAGGGATGGGGACTCCACCACTGCCCTGGGCAGCCCGGCACAGCCCTGGACAATCCTTCTGGGGAAGAAATTGTCCCTCATGTCCAACCTAAACCTGTCCTGGTTCAACTTGAGGCTGTTTCCTCTTGTCCTGTTGCTTGTTACTTGGGAGCAGAG
>NW_008598172.1:1056-6742 GCF_000691845.1 Merops nubicus
GGCTCCCCTGAGCCTCCTTTGCTCCAGGCTCAGCGCCCCCAGGTCCCTCTGCTGCTCCTCTCCAGCCCTGTGTGAACCCACACCACCATCCATCCCTTTCCTCCACACACTGCCAGCAGAGTTCCCATGTAAGATGCATATTCACCAGACAGCCACCACATGAGTTCTACTATTATTTTATTTTTTTTAAATATTTTTGAAAAAATATAATTTTTTTACAATATTTTCAACTTAAACACTATTCACACTGAACACGTATGGCAGCTTAACCTACCCAAATATGAAGTTTAAGAAGCCAAAACTGTTCTAGCTTTATTAAAAGAAAAAAAAAAAAACAAACAGAAAAAAAACCAAAACCAAAACAAAATTGTTGTGCTGTAGACTATCATGTAGTGATGATTAAACAAAGCAAGGGAAAAGCACCACTCAAATCACTAAAGCTGGGGTTTTCTCCATTAAATCCCGCTCTAATCGAGTCGTACGCTACGAGTTACGTAGGCAGTGCCCTGTAGGTTTGGGGGGGCCTTGGAAGAAATCGTGAGGAAACCCTCAAATCCATGAAGGTCATCGGGAAGCGGAGGGTTCCTAGCATGATTACACGCCGCCAAGGAGGGGGGCTCTGCCTGCCGAGCGCGCGGGCGTTAGCGGGGGAGCTGGGTCTGAGGCTCTGCGGAGGCCTGAGCAGGCTCGGTTAAAGCTCACGCTGCTTCCAAGGAGCAGGAAGATTTTGTTCAGGGGGAAAAGTGAACGTGAGTACCCATCGCTGACACTCCAGAGGAGCCAATTCGCGTAACCATCAGACATCCTTGCTTTCCTTTTTTTTTTTTTTTTTTTTTTAAAGTTAAGGCATGATCAGGTGCAAACTAGGGTCAGTTTACACATCTCCAGTTAAAGACCAGACCATCCTCAGCAAATCCCAAGTCCTGTTTAAAAAGAGTCTGCAGAAAGTTTTAGGAAGGTGGTTCATCGTTGTCCCAACTTGACTGGTGCTTCTTACCTCACCGCCTCCTTTCCCAGAGCCAGGGCCCAGTTAGGGTGCCATTAAACTTTTGACAGGTTTACTTAGTAACAGTCTCAGCACTTTTTATTGAGCATGCAAGACTAACAAAACTTTGGCAATGCATAAGTGTAACACAGTGACAAGAAGAGAGAGCTTTTACAATTAAATCTTCTAATACTGGCTTCACAGTGTGGAAATTGTGCTACATCCACCAAGAGAGGGCCCAGTCTACTCAAATATTTAAGTACTTCACCCCAGGGACAAATTCCTTTGCGTTTGGATTCAGATTACTCTTGACCTGAGGAAGGGAAAAAACAGAAGTTGAGGTCAATCATTTTCATCTTCTATTTTCAAGTGGAATACAATTCAGACAGTTCACAGATTTAGAGAAACAGGCATGTAACGGGGTCCCTGCATGTGTCACAAGTCTCTATAATCCCTCGAAACCCCTCTCCTCTGATAATTCACCTGAATTATCCACCCTTCCTTAGCACCAC
This sequence comes from Merops nubicus, assembly GCF_000691845.1. NCBI lineage: Eukaryota > Metazoa > Chordata > Aves > Coraciiformes > Meropidae > Merops > Merops nubicus. Next base: position 2,554 of record NW_008598172.1, read on the forward strand.
CTGCACACCTTGGTCAGAGGATTCAGGGAACATGCGACAAGGTAACCACCAGCACACACACACAGCAGCTTCACTGAAGGAACTTTTCCTGAAGCTGAGCTGTTAAAACGTGCCATGAGGTTCGTTGTTCCAGGAACTGAAGCTGCTGTTGCAAATTTAAGGTTTGGAGTGATTGGGCAGTTTCTATGGCTGACTACCCAGTCCTGCTGCTTGCTGCTCCACAAGCCCCTGTGATTACAGGTGGGCAGCCAGCAGCTCCAAACTGAGCTCTTTATCCCAAAGAAATGCAGGATTAGGCTTTTGTGCTCTTAAATGGAGTCTAAAAGCGCTGCCCATTCTCTAACCATTATAAAAAAAAACCCAAAACATCAGCCTTGGACAAAGGGATGTCAAGCTTTAGAACTAGGAAGAGAAACTGAATTTACCACCAGATCCTCCAGTGATGAGCTGTCACTGATAACAAGGTCATTGAACTGGTCCTGGATTTGATCCATTGTTTGTGGGAGATCACGGGCTGGAATAAACCATTCGTGCTCCTCCTCCTCTTCCAGCATCTCCTGGAAGCAGCGCTCAATAAACTCCTCTTCCCACAACTCCTCTTCGATCTACACGACAAGAAGAAACATCTCCATCAACAAACGGCAGGAGAACCCCCCAGCCCCAGCTGTCGCATCTGCAGCTTGTTAGGAGCTCAAGGAGAAGGGAAACGTTGGTTCCAAGTGAAAATTTCGGTTGTACCAGCAAGTCTGGACTGAACTCGCTGCGGCGTGGGGAAAGGGAGCGGGGATAACGCATGCAGCCAGGCACAGCCCCTAGGAAAGCTTCCTGCAAGATTCCTGGAAAAAAATAACCACTGCCTGTCCCTTGGCATGAGGAGCAAGCAGCATCTCCTCAGCTCCCTGCAGTTCTCTTCGGGAACTCACAGCTGCTCAGAGCACTGACCTGCTGCACTGCGAGCAGGAGGAAACCACTGATGCAGAGCTGACACACTGCAAAGATTAAAGGAAAGTTTTGCTCGGTTGTTCAGTAAACAAGCTTTGGAGGGAGCTCATCCTGACACATTTTCCATCAAGGCACTTGGGAGTGGAAAACAGGGAGAGAAGCTGGTGTCGATGACTTGCCAGGCGTCAGCAAGCAGAAAAATTATTCCAGGCAGATTTAAAAGTTCACTCTGTGGAAGCTCAAACAAGTTCTCCTGTCTCTCCTCCACTGCAAAGTCAAACACATCCTCAAGTGGAAATTCAGTCACCACAAATACCAAACAACAAAGGTTACTGCCAGAGTTTGGGGTTCCTGTAAAATCCAGGTGCTCTGTGCTGGGAACAAACACTGCCCAGCTCCCCTGGTGCTCAGGGTGCAGAGCTCTGGAGAACGGGGACTCAGCACCATCCAGACAAGCCCCCACGGAGCATGTACTCTCCCAGTGCTGAGCTGGTGATGTCCCCAGTGAAGTGCTCCAGCAAGGACAGTGGTCTCCAGGCAGTCCTGCTGCTGTGGCACCATCTCCATCCTGCGTGTGGGCAAGAGGCAGCTGTGGGCAGGCAGCCACCAGCTTGTGTTGCAGCAGGGCTCGCCCGGCTCCAGGGGTTTTGTTATGTGGTCACACACCTACAGGTGCCTCCAGAAGCAGCTCCAGGAGCATTAAACAAAGTTCAAATCCCAAAATGCCTGGAGAGTAACATTGCCTGTTTGTATTTTGCTGGTTTAACTGGCTGAGGCTGCCCTGGGGATGTGCCTACAGCAGGTGAGCAGGCTGCCACAGGTCCCCAAAACCACCGTCCCCTCGTGCTCGTACCTCTCCTCTGAGAATGGAGCCTCTGCCTCCCTTCCCAAGAGCTCCACACCCCCTATGTAACTACACAACTCCCAGGAGGAAAATCCCACCCAAGGGGGAACAAACCATCCTGGTGTAGGCACAAGAGCAGGTGGATTTTGGGAGCAACCCGAGTTCCACATCAGCTTTGTGCCTCTGGAACCCGAGAGAGAGCTGCAGACAGATCCTGTTTTGGCAGCTCTTCCTTCCCAGGCAGCTCTGAAGGCCAGCTGTGAGACACTGAGGCACTAAGCCACGCACAGGACTGTCACCCAGCAGCTCTACCCACCCATTCCCTGGGAGCAGCAGCCCTGCTGGGAGGCAAGGACATGCCTGGACAGATCCAGGTGGGAGCTGCCACAGCTGGCACGCCAGCACACGGAAACCTCCGCAGCTCAGCAGCCCAGAGGTGCCCGTCCCTTCCAGAGTGCCACGTAAAGCCTGCCAGCTTCTCCTTCCCCCTCCGCCTGCAGAGGCAGGGGGTGAAAGGATGCCTTAGAACGAGCCATGCTTCCCGTGTTTTCCACCAAGGTTACAGACAAGAAGTATTTACTGCCAGAGGAACGGAGCTCTGCCTGTTCCCTGGCTTCTCCCTAGCAAGGCTATCTGAGAAACCCACCTCTGAAGGATCCCCAGCCTCGCAGTCCGGTCGCTAAGGCCCAGCACCTCTCCCCTCAGCCAGAAACCAGCAGAGCAAAGCCAGGCAGGGAGGGAAGCGACTTGCCTGCCTGTTGAACTCCTCCTCGTTCTCCATCCACATGTACTCCGCAAAGGGGTTGTCATCTTCGTGGGAATGGCCGTTGATGATCACGTCCTCGCTGATGATGCTGGGGCTAGTGCTGCTGCGGCTGGGGTCCTTCATGGCTGCGCCGGCCGCTCCGATCTGCGGTGCAGAAAGGCGGTGACGGGGGCGTGCGGAGCCCGCTCCTCCCGGCGGCCTGCGCCTGGCTGCAGGGGAGCTCTGCCAACGGCAGCGGGAGGGAGATGGGAAAGGCCCTGCCCGCTGCTCTGGGAGAACTCGGATTCGAGGGGCAAATTCACTTCCCAAATGAAACCTCGCCAAGGCCAATGAAAAGCGATAGGGTGAAAAAAAAAAAAAAAGCCAAGAAGCACACGTGCTTTCAAGTAGGAAACTATTCGAGGCAACACTCAAGAAACAAAAGATTTGTTTTCCAAAATATTTGTAAAGCTCCCACTGGAGTTTCCTCGCCTGGCAGCCCTGGGATGGTATTTTGACAACAGTTTACAAAGCGTGCGAGGCAAGGCGCTCAGAAAGAAGAAATAATCCAACTCAAAATGTTTTTTCCAGTGCTCAAAATTCACAGGGAAACGATGCAGCAGTGAGTGAAAATATTTTGTTCTCCAATCACTGTTTTAGCTCAATGCCTGCCTACAACAAAATGACTTAGGCAGAGAAAAGGTTATCAAAATATTGTTATTAAAACACAAAGCCATCAAATAGCAGTTCGTATTTTAGTCTATGTTCCACTTGGGGCTATTATCTATGGAATTACCACAGGTTTTTTGTTCAAAGTGTATTCTTGATAACACGGGGTCCAAATCATGCCACATCCAAACGATCAATTAAGAAAAGCACAAAGAAAAAGGCACTTGCCTGGTTTGCTCTAGTCGAGGTTTTTCAATCAAAGGCAAACCCAAGCAGGGAAGTCACTTCAGCTCCCTAGGAAGTGCAACAAACCAGAGCAGAACCCGGGTATTCTAGCAAGAGAAAACAGGTTCCTTTTGATGTCCTTTCAAAACAAACTTGCAAGGGATTACTGGCAGCATTTAACATAAACCAGGCAAAGACACTGCATTTAACACCCCAATTCAAGCCTGAAATTACTTTAAGCAACTCCAGCTGTTCACAGGAGAGAGAAAAAGACAAGACCTCAGAATCTAAAAAGCCTAATTTCTACTTTTTTCTTTTTTTTTCTGGGAATTGTTTTCATATTTTGTTTTTTGTGTGTGTGTAGTCAGTAATAGTAATATTCCACCAGGATTCTGCATGGCAACAATTTACACACCAAGGGAACAACCCTGTGTCAGCAGCGTGAGGCACACGGGCCAAATTCCAAGCAACTCCCCTACAAAAAAGACGGCACCTAGACGAGTCCAAAAAGGTAAAAATAATAATTAACACCCCCCTGCTCCTTTGTGGGAAAGCTCAAAGGTTAATTTTGTTGAATCGTGAGCAAGTTTTCCAATTTCTTAGGCACTCCCACAGAACACAAGCTGTTTGCTTTAGGAGGGGGGACCTGAGACAACTTTTTCCATCGCTGCCCAAGGGTGGCACAAATGATAATTTTCAAAATCCGCGAGGCTCAGCCTGCATATCTGAAGTTTATCTGACGAAGCCCTGAGCCTGCCAACTCT
>NW_008598172.1:6773-7987 GCF_000691845.1 Merops nubicus
AAACGTGTCAGCCGGTGCTTACCCAGCAGGAACTGTTAGTTAGGAAGCCCCGGGCCAGGCCCTTACTCACAGCACTCCTTTAATTTGATTTTCTGCAACATGTAATAGAAACCCCTGTACGAGGAGCTTTCTGTCTCCAAGACACAAACCAGTTGCTCGCTGGTGAGAGGACAAGACTAGTCTCGTTTCACCAGTACTAGATCCAGGCTTTTTAGTCACGAGCTACAGGCAGCTCTGAGGAGAGCCAAATGCCACTTCAGCCTTACTAAAAAGCCACTATCTCAGGAGGCTGCTGCAGAAAACGAGCTGCAGCGACAGGCTACGCTACCACCAGGAATAAAAATAATACATCTTCCATCTGCGTGTAGGTGGGAAGCAGAGGATCTCAAAGCTTCTTATGCTGGGGCAGCAAACAGAACCTCAGCAGTGCTGAGGAACAGGAAAACTGGCAGAATTCTGCCACAGGCGTGGGGCTGTAGATCCAGGGCCCAGTTATTTTGGGGGGCAGTCAGGACCGTGCAGGAAGAGCAGATAAGCACATAAGGAAAGATGGGGAAAAAAATGGGATTTTAGTCTTAAGGAATGAAGTCACAGATTAAAAATACTATAACAACAGGACTTTCAGTTGACTCAGTGTTTTCCAAATGGAGCATGGAACTTGTTACTCCAGACCATCATTAAGGTCTGTTAATTTACATGCTGCTCTGAATTTTGCTGAGTCGGCAGCAACAAAGAGCCCGAGACCAACCATCACTAAAAATCAAAGCCCTGTGATTGAAGATTTTGCATTTAAACCCGAGTCACAGAAGATTATCTACCGCCTACCTCAGGAGATAAGGTCAACGGGCTTAACTCAATATAGCAAAACCCACACCCTTACCCTTGATTAAAAATATACAAAGGGAAAAAAAATAAGGTAAAGGCACCACAGAACGACAAGGAAGCATGTTAGGAGAAATCCTGCTAAAAAAAGTGGGAGCTGAAGCGTAAGCAAAGCTGGTTGAGCGGCACAGGGAGTACTTTGAACTTCTGCAGAAGATGGTAGTGTTTGTTTATTGCCCAAGATCACTCCCGTGAGTCAGGAGCGCTGGCCCAGTTTCTTGTTATCGACTTAGATTAGCAGGTGGTAGTTCTGAAGTAAACTGATTATACGCCGCATAATAAATAGATTTCTTCATCAAATCCCGGAGGAATCCCGATGCCATCAGGTAGCA
>NW_008598173.1:0-2538 GCF_000691845.1 Merops nubicus
CCCAGCTGGGCCGGCTGCTGCCCGGCTCCCAGCCCAACCAGGACAATATTGTATTCTACTGTTGACATGTGATGCCAGAATTTCCCCTGAAAATATGTGTAGAGGCAATAAAATATTTGTCTTAACTGCCCTTGCAGGTATCCTGAAGCTGTCAGAAATTTTCATTTTAACATTTTCATAATTAAACTATTTCAGATCAGAATGATAATTTACAGTAAACAAAAGTAAAAATAAGTACTGAATCTCCCCATATTATCAACATTATGAAGTGCCAAGCACTGCGCCTGGGGAGGAACAAGCCCAGGAACCATCACACAATTGGGTGCCAACAGTCTGGAAAGCAGCTTTACAGAGAAGGACCATGGGGTCCTGGTGGACAATAAGCTGAGTACAAGCAAGCAATGTGCCCTTGCAGCAAAGAACAGTGTCCTGGGCTGCATTTACAAGACTGTTCCTAGCAGGTCAAGGGAAGTGACCTTTCCACTCCCCCCAGTGATGCTAAGGACACATCTGTAGTGCTGGGTCTAGATCTGGTCTCCCTAGTACAAGAAAGATAAGAATATACTGGAGCAATTCCACTAAAGATCCATTAAGATGACTAAGGACAGCAATATCTGCCATAAAAGGGGAGGCTGAGAGAGCTTGGGTTGTTTAGCATGGAAAAGAGAAAGTCGGGGGGATCTTACCACTGTTCTTAAGTATTTGCAGGGAGGATTAAAGAAAATGGAGCCAGACTTGTCCTGAGGAACTCTGAGCAGGTGAGTTGGACCAGGCACTCTCCAACATCATCCATTCTGTCATTTGGTAATAATTATTTCTTTTCTTATTCATTAATAGGGCATATGACTTTTATGACCCAGCTAATATCACGCTAGGTACATGCATAACGAAAGATACTGCACTCACTAGTTAAACCATATATGAAGTAGCTTTGTTGATAAGACTATCAAAGATCTAGTCTGACTTGATTTCATTCTGGCTAGAGAACTTCTAACAGCTAAACCTTACACTAGGAGGAATAAGATGTGTGATTTATAGAGTAATAGTATGTAGCAGGAAGCAAATCTCCTGTAGCAACTCTCAGAAGTCTTCCATTCTCATTTAGTTCAGCCACAACAGAGTGTCATAAGGCCACAGCTAAAAGGCCCCTTAATTCCATTAAACAAAATAAAAAGCCAGAGGATTTTAAAACCATTATCTTTCAACAGTTAAATGTTTTGTCTCTGTTGTTCATAGACATATATTACAAACAGGCAAATCTCTCAGCTAATCTGTATTACTTTATTACCCAATTTCTTTTAATAAAAGACTATATGAGACTTTTCTGAGCTACGTAAGAGTACTTTTAATCATTTTAATAATATTTTCTCATATTTTAATATCATTAGTTACAGCATAAAACCACTGACTAGAATTTAGAAGCCAGGAACACCGAAAGCTTATTTGGGCAACCATTTTCTCCAGTTTCTGACCCCCATTTTCTTTTCTGAATTCTCTCTCTCCACCAAGACAAGACATAAAAAAAAAAAATAAATCTAAAATCAGAAAACCAAAGGCTTCTTAAGCTATTGGCTTTTATGATCCATTCCCAGTCCTTTACACACCATGGACGAAAATAAAATAACTGAAGTAATCCTTTGTACAGGGATATTTAGTTTGAGATACAAGGATACTGACTGCAGTTCTATCATTGTCATCTATCAAGTGGAACGTGCCCAACTACTTGAAGAAGTCAATACGTAAATTCATTGCACTGAGGAAATTAATAGCACTGATTTTTTTTTTTTCTATATTCACCAGAGAGAAGCTTTTGTTTACAGACAGCCAACTATGCATTCTACTACAATGAAATTACAGATACCACATGTAGGTCCTCTCTCTGGTGCTTACTACACAAAATCCTTACCTTGGAACACCAAGGTTAGTATTGATGATATATCAGCCTTCTTAATACAAACTTCAATCACAGGCAGAAGAGTTGCTGTGTAAACAGGTGACTCAAGGGAACAGGAATAAGAGAGAGAGAGTAATGAGTGTCTGTGAACTGCTATGAAAAGTCTGAGCATGAAAGGCTATTTCAAGATCTCCAATAAGAGGCTGGTTTTTCATCTCAAACCTTGTGCCTTTTTCTCTGGAAAGTGTATCATAAACCCTCTTGCACAATCAAGAATTTATTTTTTTAATTTATACAGTTGCTCTATTTTTACAACAAAGACTATAATTCACCCTGATCTTGTTATAAAATTATAGTTTTACTGCAACATGAGCTCAGAAAAACCCTCTGAGTTTACTACCCTGTCTCTGGCAGCTGAACAGACAGAACATGCAGTAAAGTCTTTCCTGATACATTCTGTTTATGGCTATTTGAGCAATGTAAATGTTAGTGTTAAAAATGCCTTTTTAAGCTGCAAATAGTTTGAAAAAAAAACTATTTAACAGATATAAAAAATTTTAGTTAGATGTGATATAAATCCACTGACTACCAAGAGATATATGTAATTAGAGCTATTTAACAAAACTCTTTGCTGACTTCAGCAG
>NW_008598173.1:2562-13024 GCF_000691845.1 Merops nubicus
CCATATTTACACAAAACAGATCATCATTTCCCACTAATATTGTGTGCGAATTCAGATTGTAATGATCAATAGTGATGCTCTATTATCATACACCTGAAGGATTAGACATTCATTTTTATACCTATTTCAAAAATCAAAGAAAAGTGTTCTAGTTGAATGTCCAAGTTTCTGTTTCAATAGACTCCTATGTAAATATTTAAACATATGGCAATTTGTTTTATGGACTTTAATTTTAAGATTCTTCAGATGGGGCACACACATCCTTTTCAAGGTGCTGACCCTTTCTCAAGCCACTGCTTCATTAAACTATTGTTATTGGTTCTCAGATGATGCAATGGAAGCCCAAAACAGGAAGGGAAGCTCCCAACCTTCAGCCTCCTGGGACAGGCTGTGAAATGAAGACTCCCAGCAAACTCAGCAAACAGATTTCTGTATTAAGAAAGTGTCTTCACTGAATGTTGTAGAAATCTAAGGGACACTAAACGTTCCTCTTACCTATCATTATGTGATGTATTGTGACAAATATAGTATTAAAATATTTCTGAAAAACTACTTAATATTACATCTACTTTCTAAAGTTACAAACCTCAGTCAGCTTTGCTTCCTCCAGGAAGACTCTAGCTGCATTACAAATCATTGCTATTTATATATTCATTACCTGACCCTTCCAAGTAAGGCAGGTTTGACACTGACATTAGCACTTTGCCTTATTTCCTTTATCACAGCACAGCAAGAGGGAAGGAAGCTGAAACTGATTTTGTTAAAGAAAGCACAGATCTATATATTTTAAATACACTGGTTATTTAGTGCTTAGATCTCCATCAGTGGAAAGTATTGGTAAACTTGGAAAACCACATTTAGCAAGAGCGTCAGTGATGGCTCATCCTCAACTCACTGATATATGAAGCAGAACACAATCTGTATACACAGAGACACATCTAAATGTATATGCACATATACATAAGCATAAGCATAAATGCATGTGTACATAAATCCTTTTCACAGTCATTTCTCTGACTTCAAACTCCCTGCCCTTGGTTTCAGATAGCTACATCTATTGCACTTTCTGAAGAAGCCATCTCTAGGACTGACAAGAGCCAAATCTCCTTTTTTTGTATCAAGCAAAATTTCTGTAAAAGTTGTTTATGAAACTTTAACCATTGAATACTTTCGGTGTTTTTTTCTTTTCTCTACTTAAGGTCCCTTTTCAGGCAAGAACTCAAACAAAGAAAGAGTGAAAAAGTTCTTTCATTTTAAGCAAATTTTAAAGTGTATTTTTATAGGGGGTTTTGTTGGTTTTGTTTGCTTTTTATATTGACCTCACTTATCAGTCCAAATTTTAGAATTAAATGAGGCTTTCTCATTCTTACCTTTTTCTTCTCGTTTTGTCATGTAACTTCCAAGTTTCTAAGGACAGGCTCTGATACATTTCTATCTACAAACAATTCATATTCCTCTCTTCAGTAATTACTTTTAAGCAGAAAAAAAGCTTTTTACTAGAGTGAAAACTTCTCACCAGAAAGCATCTTTAAAAATAGTTAATGTCTTCCATTAAAATAGTGTAAAATAAAAGAATTCCATACATGCACCAACAAACAGTTTCCTCAAATAGTACAAGGCACAGTAATGAACAAGAGCTTTTCAAAGTCCTTATTAAATTTGGAAACAAGCCTGTGTGCTGAAAATCCAAAAAATAACCAATATAACCCTAATGAAGACTTGCAGACCTGTTGTCAGGAGTGGGTACTTTACACTCCAGTCAGGTCTATTTCTCCTCAAAATGCAGAGAAATTCAGTGGCCTCTGAGACAACATTCAGAGCTGATGAGACCAATACAGTTTCATAATGGATGACTGCTTCACTTTTCCTGTTAACCATATACAGTTCCAGTTACTTTTTTTTTTTTTTTTTGAGTTTCCATCTGCTCACACAGCTTCTTGCTGGTAACTGCTGGGTAGGCAGCTTGGTTGTATTTCTCAAATCAACTGCAACACAAGTCATCATATTTTTTTTTACTTTTGCCATGGATGTTTCTCAGAATAAATAAATCTGCCTCCAAGACAGTCTGTGAGCCTCTTCATCACAGCAGAGATTACTGACTGAGGACAAAATGTTCCTTCCTGCACTGCATGGGGCAGCAAAGACTGCACGTACTGAAGTGCAGCAGAGGAGTCAAACACAGGCATCCTGCCACAGCAAATAGCTTGCCAAAAAGGTACCCCAGCTAGCACCCTTTGGAGCCCATTCCCATGAACTAAGCTGTCACCTCAGCTCATTTTAAATGGGAGCAGGTCACCTCTTTGGGCCTTTGGAAATCTTGCAGCCAAAGCAAGGTACTACTGGATATTCAACATCTGATCTCTTATCCTGTATTGGAATGAGGTAACATGAGAGAGGACAGAAGTGCTTGAATCATTCGGGATTATCACCCTAATCATTGCATGGGTGTTTAACACTGCTGCCAAGATCATCAGCAGGGTACATAAACTTTGGATAATATTAAAGTTAAGTGTCAAAGCAGTAATGCCAGAAAAATTCCAGTTTCCTCATTTGACAGCAATTTACAAGACTAGGGAAACATGGACACCAAGGCTCAGTCTGTACACCTGGCAGAAGTTGAGTACCTAGCACATTCAAAATGTCAGTCACATGATAAATCTGTTATTTTTGGATCTACAAATTGAAATAGAAAACAGCTACTATCTTTCATAGCCACCTCACAGTCATAATTTAAAAGCCTTGCTGGCTTGCCTGACAAACAGAACAAAAGCTGTCAGTTATGAGAAAAAGAAACATTCTTTCACAGCATTTCTCACTGCATTTCTCAACTGATTGAAAATCAAAATTCAACCAAGCACTAAGAACATATTGTTAGCAAGGCATCATTTGCAATGTGATAATTGTGGAAAGAAAAAAAAAAAAAGTCGGTGCATAAATGTTAACCCTAGAAGGCTACTCAAAGTCTAGTTCCCCAAGACTAACCCTACAATCTCTGCAAGGCTAATCTAAGTAGAAAGAAACAGAAGACTGGAGATACTGAAATGTCACTTGGTGCTGTTCAGGGAGGGAAGAAAGCCAATGCTGCCCCATATGTCCCCTTTACCCTCTCAACGGAAGTCCTAGTCCACAGCCTGCCCCTACACTGACTCTAAGCCAACCCAGACTGCTTTAACTCATTCAGAACTCTCTCATCCATTTTCCTAGGCTTCATACACAACCTCTTGTTTCATATTGGATTCTGTTTTGCACAATTTCTATTTTCCTTTTTTTTTGGCTATCACTGCTTTTTATGATTGTCTAAGGACAGTAGGTCTTGTGACAAGAGACAATTTTTTTGCTTTCTGTAAATCACTGTGAAAATCTGGGCTGCATTACCTCCCAGACTAACTCTAGTTTTCTATTTCTCATTCTATTGCTTCTTTGTTTTGATATCTGTCCATTTATTTGGATGCTCTGTCCTATAACCCTACCTCTTGGATTCCATATGGTCACAGCTATTCTCCTATCACAGGAGAAACCCCTTATCCCTAAGAGGAAACAGAATTGTTTAGTGCAATTTCTTTGTGTTAAACACATGAAAATCAGTGATGATGATACAACACTCTTCATTTCAGTGGTGACAGGACTTCAAGTCAGTGAAATAAAAGCCTAAGTCTGAACTTGGTTAAGAAATTAAGACATGCACTGACACTAGTTAATTCCAACCCTGATTTCCTCCTTGAGCTGAAATCTGTGATTGAACTTCAGGCAGACAACCTGACACAACAGGAGAAGATATCAGAGTCTTGAGAAAAACACTCTTCCAATATGTTGCAGCATAGGAGATAGAACAAATGTGAGAAAAGGGAGATCTGGCAGTAACCAAAAATCCCACCAAGTATTGCCATTCTATGAGATGATACTAGCACTGGGAAACACCAGAGAATTTGTTTAAATTGACATGCTTGTTTCATTAACAGTACAGTACTCGTTCACAGTAAAAACTGACAGCTGATTTCTATGTTACTCTCACAGAAAACACTTGTAAAGCTCTCTAAAGGTTGCCTTCAGAAACCTCCTGAGGAGCTGAGTGTCAACGAACATCAGCAAAGCACATGAGAACACAAACTGAACTAACGGATACAATTTGGAGAATCAACAGAACAGGATAAATCTGCAGTGCTAGCCCACACAACGTTAAGTACAAAAAGTCTGCAAAATATGACTTTGTAACTGAAATGCAGGTAACTGAACTCGTAACGTAACACTCGGTACTGAGTCACAGCAGAGACTGGGACTGAAAAAATTAACAGTGCCACTCCCCACACCACCATTGAAATTCTAAGCGTATCTGGGTACATGGTTCACTTAATTTTCCCTCTGAAAGACATGTGTTACTTGTTCTTCTCTTCTGAGGAAAATTAGTGATCTGTCCTGCTGTGAGAACACCTCTGAACCTCAATTAAGTATGCCAGTTTATACAAGCTCTATTGAGGAATACAGTATTTCAGTTCAGTGGCACAAATAAACCAAAAGAGTGTTACTGGAATAACAAGGTCATGATGGAGAAATACATTGATCTCTCAAGAACTTTAATACACCAGTGTCCAGCTAAACTATACAAAGAATGCAGTCTTGCTATCTGTAAGACACAAAGTTGTCCAAAATTCTTTGTCTCTTTTCCACTGCACCCTAACAAAAGCACAGACTGTTCTTCTTTTATCAGTGTGGGCTCAGAATTGCTTATGCTCAGAAGTGTCAGCTGCTCTTTTCTATGGCTTTTACCATTATTCCCGTTGCAATATTGCTTTGGAGCCTTACACCAGGAGTCAGTTGTGCTACAGAAAATCAGAACTGAATGATAGTCATCATACAGAAGAGATCAGGTGTTTTTGCAAACTCAAAGACCTGATCCTTTTCATCATTTGTAGGCATAGTCCACATGGAAGGTAATCAAACTAAGTTTTTAAGTGGTTCTATTTATTGACTGCGTTTATATCTTCACTGACCACCACCAGAGATCTATGGGATGGAAGAGGTTTCCTTATAATAATTGTCTTAGTATATACAATACATGAATATATAGATAATTAGAGGAAGTTTTAGACAACTCCATGTTAACAAATCTTCCATTACCAGTATCATGACACAACAGGACACTTCTCTATGATAGTTCCTCTATGACAGTTCCAAGGAGAAGAGCAACAAAAACCCCTTCATACTGGACACCTTGTAGTGGACAATATCTGTCACATTCCTCCTCTGGCCTTTGAACACTACAGGACTTGGTTGAATAGTCATCCCTGGAGATATTTAAAAGATGTGTAGACCTGGCACTGAGAGACGTGTTTTAGTGTAATTTGGTAGTGTTAGGTTAATGGTTGAACTCAATGATCTTAAGGGTCTTTTCCAAGCTAAGTGATTCCATGGTTCTCTGATTACCTTAGGAAAATAATCAGCAGTTACATAAACCACAGCAAGGACCATCACAGGCAACATCACAAACAGCACAAAAAGATTCCGCAATCTCCTTCATATTCAGGCTTACAGACATCATCAAATCCCTGATTCCAAGAAACACAGCCCACCCCTGCCCCCTGAACAAATTGCCCCATTTACTACTTCAAGAACGAATTTATAGTCTCCTCTATATCTGCAGATATCTTTCTAAATGTATAATGCATTCACTGAAGAGCTACCACGACTCTTCAAAACTATCCTCGACCATCATTCCTGTTCATATAATCCCCTCCCCAGACATTACTCAAAAAAAACTTTTTGCATAAACTAAATAGCATAAATGACTTCCCAGCTACCAACCCCCTGGTCCAGCTGAGATGTCATTAGACCACATCGCAACATCTTGTAACATGAAAGCCTGCCTCTGTTCATCAGAAAAGGGCAAGATAACCATTCAGGATTTCAGCTGAAAGACATCACCAGACTTTTTTTGACACTCACCCAGAGAGCTTTATCTTCAAAGCTAACACTTTCTCCTGATAGTACACACAGGTATAGGCACCAATGTAGTCATAAACTAGGCCAAATGTCTTCACAAGCCGTTTCTAAGTTTTTAATTACTTGTATCCTGAAGTCTGTAAGTGATGTATTCACTACCTGTCGTGGAAAACTGGACTTCACCCTTGCATCCATCATAAATTCAAAAACTATCACATCCCCTTCAAATTGCTTTTGAAATATTCCTGCACAGCGTCATTTGCCTAGACATCACAGGCAGTATAAAAATTATCACAGACAATATAAAAAATGATAGCTTGCAAACCACAGCAGAAAAGTTACAGATCAATTGTCTTGCTTCCAGGCAAAAGGCATTCATTTTAAACACAAATAAACACCCACTCCAACATCAGCATGTTTCTGTTGATTTTATGGAACATGAAAACTCCTCTCCCTCCACCCTCATCTAAACCATTCATATCCACTGGCTTGAAGTGCCCCATCTCTCTCTCTCTCTCTCCCTCTATCCCACTTGTAAAATAAAGTAATTGTCAACTCCCTTCTACTGCTGAGGTGTTTCCACCACCTCTTCTCTCAGTCGTTAAAGTGGCATGTATTTAACTAAACTTAGAAAACTGAGATCAGTTCATTTTACCTTTGATGTTTTCTGTTTCTATCACAGATTTGAAGATCAACTCATGTTACTAAACGCCTGTGTAGTTTTTGCAACTACAGCTTGGTTTAACAAACTGCAAGCTCTCTTTCAGCTATGTCCCGTTGTTGTCATGCCTATAACAACATGATCATTGTATGCAAACACATTATAGTCTTTTATAGACTATTATAGTCTTTCTCACAGATGTCACTGTGATGTACGCAGCCTACATTTGCATTAAGAGTAGTTTATGCAGGGTGAGGCAGAACTTCCCTGAGCAGGTGATTCCAAGAAGCTTTTACTTTCTTCCTTTAAAACAGTTAACACAAAACCCATTGAAATGTCCTGCAGTTAATTTCTGAAGGTACTGAATGCACTATGGTTACAGCCAATATCACTTTCTCAGTAAGTTTACAATTATTTCACATGGGCACAGTGGCAATTATAACTAACACACCATATGGCCCTCTCTTTTTCACATAATTTAATAAATGATAATCCCCTGAAGACATTAATATCTTTAACATTTCCATATCAAGAAAACTATTTTGTCTTTGATGTAATTTTCAGAATAATCAAGTGAAATGAAGTCCCAAGTTCTTTCATAAGCACATTCCCTACTTCCTGTGCCTGCTACTGTTCCATGACATTCATTATTTCCCACAGAATTTCTCCTGCTTATGTTGAAATCTGTTCACAGAATTGTATGAGAAAGATTTTCAGTACTCTGTGGCTTTCCCTGGGAACCCTGTAAGACCAGCTTCCAGAGCATCCTGAAAAACATGATGTCTCCCCTCCATATCCCTCTGCCTCTACAATTACCTCTTGGGCTGCAGACAGTTTGCCTGCCCAAGTGTGTTTGGCAAGGTGCTAAAGCAGACAGCACTCCGGACATGTCGGGTCCCACATCCAAGTTAACAGGGAAGCTGCTGCTAGCAAGTGGAGTTTGGTCCTAAAGTTTGTGCTGAGGCAGTCTTTGGCATGGAATATCTTGCATCTGATCAGTACTGAGAGACTTTATGTCAAATTATTGAAAATTTTATTATTCAATAAGCCCTGTTTTCCAGTGTGGGGAAGACAGCACAGAGTCCACTTGCCAAGCTGCAAGAATTTAGTCAAGAAGCAGGCCAGTGACTGCAACTGTTGGCAACAGCTCAGTACTGAAAGGGTAGATAGCACTGACCAATAACACTCTAACTTCATCACTCCATAAAACCAGACGTGTCTATGCACTAAACCTGTCTCCCATAGCTGGGTAGCCTGGTCACTCCAGCCAGACAACAGGCGTCCTTTTGCCTACGATTATCTGGAAGGAAAATCCAGAAATAGTGCATGCTATGAGAAGTTGGAGCCTAACCCCTCTCTGACCTATCCCTCAAACAGAAAGTTTTTTCCCTTAAGTTAACCTGCTTTTCTAGATGTGAAGCCATATCCATCAAAATATCTATAGTTTCTAAATAGTGTAAGTTTCTACAGCAGAAATATACCATTTAAGTTTACAATGTAAATGTATTATTATTTCTAGATATTTATTATTACACAATTAGGAACTTACATAACTGTATATTTTTATTATCATATATTCTCTTTTAGCTAAACTACATATATTTATCTCACTTTTTTTCATTAGTTTATCACTTCACCATCGATTCTTCAGGCTTTGCTCATAGGTTGTTCATGTATTTCTGATCTATGATGCCTCATGACAGGTAGTTTATAATATAACACATACTAAGCAAAAATGCTCATTATCTTCCCTATCTACCTTGTAGCACTTCTACAACTGTACCATCAAACAGTAAAAGGACCTTCATGGCCTCTTTGTTCTGCCCAGTTGCTTCTAGGGATTTCTGTTAACTTTTACTTGAACTTACTTGTTTTATGATTTGATTTTCTTTCCTAAGGCATTCTTAATTTTTGCCTCTCAAATCTTAGAATGAAAGACAAATTTACAGGATGTTATTGATTTTATTTAGCTTAACTTCTATGGTTTTTTGCTGCTCATAATTGATCATTACAGCAATTCAGTTGTAGAGAGGCTCAACAAAATCTGACTTTCCTCTAAACCAAATCAAGGATAGTAAGCAGGAAGAAAAGGCATCTCCTGCTATATATGGAAGTGGACAAATAGTACAAAACAAACATTAATAGTACTCAACACAAAGTATGTTTATCTCCCAAAGCTGATTTTAAACTAACTTTTAGCCCTTTTGTGTTTGATCTGAAATAAAGTATGTGATCATTTAGATCAGTCTTTGGACATGTGTGGCCTCTAAGTGTACTAAACACAGGAAATGACAGACTGAGACCTAAGGACCTGTCGCTAATTATTGTTACACTGTCAAGGATAGTGCCCGTGCCAGTGAGCCATGTAAGCCACTTGCCCCTAGATTAAAGGAAGCTGTTGCTTTACCACTTCCTGTCTCTAAAGTAACACACTACATCAAAGTCAGAAAAGAGCAAATAATGAAGGTTACAGAAGGAATGATATTTCATCTCTGTTATAGGTAAAAGATCATGTTAATTACCCTAATGCCTCATAATTAAACACATAGCAAATTGTCTGCACAGACATCTAACTATAAGCCTCTGAAATTCTAGGGCCATCTTTAAAAATGCAGAGGCAAAAGCCAACCAGAATATCACAACATTTGGACACAATAATTTGTAATTTCATAAGCTTTTTGTATTATTTGAGCTGCTGATTTTGTGTCTTTTGTTCATACTATTCACATCACTGCAATGTCTCTTTTAAGAAATAAAGGAAACATTAGCAGTTACCTTGAGTCAAAAGTCTTCCGTTCTGAATACTTGAGGATGGTATGGGATGTGACAAGTTTCTATATTGCTCTCAGTGACTTTTAGTGTGCAAAGACTAAAATTATAGATTTTACCTGGGATATTATTTGCACTGCCTCTGGAAATAGTGCCACAGTTGTCAACTATGATAAGATCTTTCTCCCAGGTTCTTGCTAGTTACGTTTTGCTATGTGGAGAAACAAACCTAGTGCTATCATTCTCACCAGCAGGAGAACTTATTAGCAGAACACTAGGCTCCTGTCTGCCTCAGATGTCTGTTGCCTGACGCTTATTTTTGCAATTTTTGACAATGTCTGTGGCTAGAAAACTGTGAAGAAATGCAAAAGACAAATACTATTTAAAAGCGTAAGAGAAACTGCTGATACTTACCAAACTATTCCCTGAGCCCCAGAGCCAATAGGTTTCAAATTCTGGTAGCGTTTGAGAACTGTGAAGGTCGAGTCACCTACTTCCACACTGTAGAACTGGTTGTCAACTTTGCTTTTGCTCATGTTGTAATGTTTGGCAATATATGACACATCCACTTGTTTCCCAAATCCCTGTTGTACAGAAGAAGGGAAGGGGGGAGGGAGTGGAAAAAACAGAAATGGTTGGTAAAACAACGGAATACTGATAAAACATAGTCCGCCTAATTTTTCCAATATAAATTCTCATAATTATAGGGTCATCATCATGGATCTACATGAATCCTCAAATGCTCTCAAAGACTGTATCAAAGCCTCTTTCACCAGGAAGCAAGTGTAAAATCCACTGCTTAAAGAAAGCTAGTGAATTCCCCATCTGATGTCAGTGACACAGTTACTCTAAATTATTGGCCTTTGTTTGCTGTTACTCCTGCTTTATGACTACTGGCTTGTACATTCATGCTGATTTTGCCCTCATCTGTATTGCAATAAATTTAAAATTAGAGGACTTACATCAGTGTAGAAGTGGGACAAGAGACATAGGAATTAGGCACTTCATCACTGGTTAGAGAAAACAAATAAACCTATTCACGTACACTAAAGCTTTCCCTCAGCATATGTTAAAGACCTAGAGAACATTTCAGCA
>NW_008598173.1:13055-31530 GCF_000691845.1 Merops nubicus
CAGAGCAGTTTATGAGATTAACTGTGACGTGACATGGCTCAGTAACATGGACAGTATTCAGTAGCTCAGGAGATCTTCTGAAGTTCTCGGTTCCTAAGAGTAGAATAGTTGTTCTAGTGACCTGACAAATGCACTAGTTGTAAGCAAAGGCTGATTTTCATGACACAACGACAAGTTACTGTAAACATTTTATGTTTGCACTGATGCAAGCTAGCTAGCTGTAACCTCACCCAGATTTGTAGAATTACTATGCAGAAAGTTACATTATATACATTTTATGACTGTTAGTGAGCTCAGTTCCCTGAAAACTATGAAGCATTATATATAGTAAAAAAATAATAATTTACTGTTTGAAATTTAGGATTTCATACCCCATGATGCACAGGATGCAAAAGTTAAACATTATTATGATCTGTCCTCAAGCTGTTGACAATTCCCTTATGGAAGTCAAGAATTTTCCAAATGCTTTCTATAGGAAGAAGCAAAGGCAACCTACATCTCTCTGCCTGTTCATTTATATTCAGTGCCTGCAAATGCAGATTCTGAATTTTCTTATTTGATCTATTATAAATTGCTTTCCCCTCAAAAAATCTGAATAGTCAACCCTTTTATGTGACTACAGATTACTATGGAAAACTTTGGGAAAAATGTGAAGTCAGTTTGGAGAACAATATTTTTTCAATTTTAAAGGACCTCATTTCAGTGTTCCACAAAGCTGTTCATTAAAAACAGATAACTGACCTTGCTGAGAACTCAGGTTTGCCTTAGGACAATTAAAATGCTTTTTCTGTCTGTTATCTCATTGAAAGGCCCATTGTCACTGGACAGCACTGATAAACCACCTCATTTAGAGACTTGGAAATATTTTAATAAACATAGCTGCTCATTCAAACAGAAAATCTCATTTCAGAAAAGCAATCAGAAACATTACATTCGCTTGTTAAACAGACACAGGGCAAGGGTTTTTTATTTTTGTTCCAAATACAGAAAGTATGAGTTTTATGGACACTGACACAGTGCTAAAGTCAACCTTTAGAGAGTGAAATAACTCCAAATGAGATTTTAATTTTTCTTGTCTGAAGACAGACTGCCTCTGATTGACACTGTGTAGCCATAGTCTTAAAACGTCTCCCGTTATTTGAAGATGGACACATAAATTTGTCTAGCTCAGCTATTCATACCGGACTTGGAAGTGAGAGGTTTTATTTTAATAATAAGCTCCTGTTAGACAGGAAATAATCACAGCATCCTTTGACAAACACATTTGCAAAATGTTTTTTTCTGATGTCATTATCAGAACAATGCAGACAATATTCAGCATTAACACCCATTACTCTGAAACCAATGTTACATAAAGTGTCAGCATAAAAAATACATTCCTTAGTAAGTCTGACTCATAGACAGCTCCTCTGGAAGTAGAGACACAGTGAGGTTTTGAAATCTAAAAAAAAAAAAATAAATAGACACTCTCACCAGTAATAAAAGCTAGAGAAAGTATATTTTGCTTCCAAAGAACAATTATTTAAAAATTTGGTGAAACTCCACTTACTTACTTAGACAGACAGCTAGAAATTGTATTCTTTTCCTTTTTTTTCCCCCACAATATAGAGAGCAAAAGAAACAGCTAAAAAGCACAATAGAAGCAAAATGATATTTTCTGTTACACAAGGTGAATTGTTTTCTGATATCCTATCTTATTTGTCTGTTTCTATTCCATAAAAGAATTATATTTATTATATTTCACTGACTGACCTTTGTTTCTGAGTACCGTTCCTCCTGTTGAGGAGAAGGGTAAGTTCAGTAAGGATCAGTTCCTTACTGATGAGCCTAAAATATCACTATTTCTTACAGCTCAGCATCTCTTACATCTTAGCTTTTATAAATACAAACCATGCTACTGACAATTTAAGCTGAATTGCTCTCCTTCACATTTCCAAGACAATGAGTGCTGTCACAGAATCTGTTAGCAGGCATCTACTGAGAGGAAATTTTTCCTCAGTATTAGTGCCCTTCCCTGCCTTCATACAGAAATAGCTACAGGAACATACCAACTTTTAAGGTGCTATGATCCAAGGCTACTGAAAACAACTAGATGACTCCACATGTGCGGATGCAGGCAAAGAAAATAATTAGGTGGAAGACTGAAAGGCTGACTCTTAATTTGCAGTTGGCATGGTGCCCAAAGATAAGCAGGATGCAAAAGAGAGGATATTTTGACCTAGTAATCACAATGGCTCTCCAGGGGCCCCCACACCTCCACTTCATTTCAGACAAAGAGACTGGTTTGGATGGCAGCAGAGATGTCTGCAGACATGCCTGTAATTCCCTCAGGATCTGAAAGAATAACATCTTAAAACTACAATTTGACCTTAAAAGTCAGGTGCTGAGATTACGTAAATTGAAATTCTGAAGCACAGTAAAATCCAGGGTTTTCTTGGCAATTCCAAAAAGGTACATACAGGTAAAGCTCTGCTCACCTGTGTGTGCCTGCTAAGTGAACAATGCTATTCATTTAATGGTTATCCTCCGACTTGTACAGCTGTAATTTTCTCAGAAGATTCAAGTTACAGAATTCTGGGATGAACAGACATTCACTGAACCCTCTGCTTTGGATTTAAAGGTCACAGGTTTTACTGCGTAAATCTGGATGGCCACAGAAGCCACTGAGAAATACAGTGCATCTTTGCAAAGAAAGGCCTACTAAATGATTTTTCACTGTGTAGTCTATATATACCACATTTATGACAGAAATATTATCTATTTTTCTCACCATAAATCCAGGCTTCTCACTTATTCTCTCTCTCCCTGAACTCAAAAGTCCATAGGTAGTGTTCAAATCTCCTACAAAAAAATAGGTTTCGCATCTTGTGTGTGTGTGTTTGGGTGTAGTATTTACAGATTTTTATCTTATCAGCCACGTCACACTACAGTTCCCCATTCTTCCATCTCATTCTCATCCTTGATCATATTAGCCACCCAGTCTTCCTGACTTTAATGTGTTTTGAGTGGGATTATTAACAGGTTTATTCTCTGTCTTCTTTTAATCTCTCTCCAGCAGTCTTGTCTTAGGCCCCAGAGACAACTTACCCTCCTTTATGAAGGCAGCCTTTCAGGTAGCCAACTGACCCTTGCAAACGGTTAAACTTTGATTAATCAAAATTTTTTTTAAATCTTTTTAATGTATTTCCTTTGTGTTTTAAAACATCATATTAAACCACTCATATTAAAACATCTTATTAGATGGAGTCCAGTATTTATAAGTGCTGTTTGGGGGTTTTTGTTTTTGCTGATTTGTTTTGTTTTGTTTAAACACACTGTTCTTGTTTAACTTCTGAGATACCAAAGACCCAGCCACTTCAGAACTGGCTCTTATCTAGTTCTGATTACACAAGAACCAGCAGGACTGACTTCTCTTTCCTCTTCATTGGTACCTGCTCAAAGCACAAAGTAAAGCACTATTTACATATGCCTGTCCTCCACGTGTTTACTGAGCTTAAAGTTCTTTAAATTGCTTCTTTCATAGGGACACAAAATTTTTGTAGTTCATTTGTAACTGTGGTATCAAGCGTTGCTAACAAGTCACTGTAACCCAAAGTTGTCTGTTTCTTTCCAGGCCAGACTTCTAGGACATGAGCAATATGTGATTATCTGAACAGCAAAACAATTAGTTCAAAATGATTCCTCATTCTATCAGTGCCTGAAGAATTTAACACTGACACACAGGTAACGTCAGCCTCTGGTCATTGTGCCAAAGAAGGCAAGGATGAGAAGTTTGATCAAGAAACACGAAGATCCCTTGAGAGTGATGTTTCTTTATGGACAGGAGCATAAATAGTGATCCAAATGGAAAATTCTGCCAAAAATGCAGGAAATAAAGAATTAAGAGTAAGTGAGAAAGCTACAGCAAAGATGTTTGGAAACACCTCATTCAGGTACAGTGTTGTGGTTTGAGGCTTGGAATGGGGGTGTGACCTTCCAGCACCTAGGAGGACCCTGGGTGGGGGTGAACCATTGTATTCCCTCCCCTTCCCACACACACTCTGATAACAGGCAGGAAGTGAATGCTAACTGCACTCCTGCCCTGCAGCTCCGTGGTGGAGGTTGCGCTTTTACTCTGTGGGACCTTGGAACTATTTCTGAGGGTTTTGTATATTTTGCTTATTTTTGTATTTCCCCTAATCTTTGTATATATCTTTTTCCTTACCTTGCTTTTTCGTTTTCTGTTCCTTGTTAAACAATATACTTCATATTTTTTTTTTCAAAGTCTCTCTCTCTCTGGGAGGGGGGGGGAAAGGGGAGCACATAGTTCTGTTCCATGTGGGTCCTGCCCTGAACCCCTTTTTACACGGAACCAGAACACACAGCTCCAGAGATAGGAAGCTAGCAAAGATGTACTGTGGAATTGTGTTCAAAACAGAGGAAAGTGATGGCAGCAGCCACATCTAATGCACAGGAGAAATGAGAAGAAATAATACAGTTTGTATTCATTAGTTTGTTCTGAGGCGCTGGATTTGAAAAGAAGCGATGACATGGGAAGAAGCAAGATACAATTAAGATTAGGAAAGAGGAAGAGAATCACTAAAAGTTGTCCAAAACATTGTAACAGTACGAAATGAAAAGTACACTCAGTTTATCAACAGTAATAATAAGAACATAGAAGAAGAATGTGTCACGAGCATAGGAGAGCCAAGGCAGCTTTAACAGCTCCTTTTAATCTATTTCATATATTGATAATACAGTGTATTTCAAATTGTTTATATTTCTTAGGAAACAGAATTTAAACCGTAATACTGGGTATTGTTTAAGAAGTTTTCTTCTCGTATGCAAGCAGGGCAGAAAGAAGTCTAACCACAACAAAACCCTATGCCCCAATGCCCATCATGGTTTCCTTTAAACAGAATGGTAAAGAAGAAGCATGTAACAGCAGTACAGACAAAGAATTAAAAAAATAAGTTTCCCAATATAATAATATAACTATATAATTACAGTACTCACTGTGAAGACAATAGCTAATGAAAAGATTCTCCTTTTTCTAAGTAAAGACTATAAAGAGCTAAATAATTTAATAACACTTTTGTTAGAAATAGACAGCTCTTGGTACTGTAAAGTATCATTTTAGTTCTGGAAATCTAAGATACAAGTCACTGCTCATTGAATATAAACTAATCTATTACTGGATACAAGACACATTTATAGGACATCCTCCATCAAGACACTTTCTTTAATGGTCGAAGTAGTAACTCCATCCAATCTGATTAAAGCATTAGTAGTAATTAAAATGGCTTATCAAAGTTAGGAAAAATTTAAAAAACAACCAGATGACTCATCAACAAAGAGCAAACCTGGTCTTTTCTGTGTATAAAATGAAAAGTTGTAAAAATTTTTGGTTTTTTAAAAGTTCATTGATCAAAATGGCAATATTGCATTTAGGAAGTCTGTACACATTTTGTTCAAGACAGGTAAAAATGACTGTGGAAATAAAGCAAGTTAGCAGAATACAGGGGAAAAAGATGTGTAGAGATAAATTAAAGCTATCCACATATTTTTGTTTGGATTTTTTTTAAAAGCATGAATTGAGTAGAACTTTGAAAAAATACCCTTGACATGCAAACTAAAATTTCATTCTAAGATTTTCTTGAAGTGGCATCAGTACAGCACCAGTTCCAATTTCAGTATGCAAAAACACTGACATACTCTATCTGGGACGTGTAATTGTATAAATTGGGCAATAAAGACTAGTGATAATGCCACACCAAAGAAATAGCATGTGAATTCCTAAGCCACATAAAAAGTTTTCTTAGCATGCATGACCAGCTTCCTGATATATCCTCTTAGTAATCTCATGTCCTGCTTTTCTGTTTTGAAAAATTAATTGTTGCAGTACTTCAGAGATATTGTGACATACAAATTCTAATCATAAAGATGTGTTTTTCAAAACCAAGAAAATGCAGGACTACTGCTCCAAGTTAAAAAAAAAAAAAAAAAATAGAATAAATCATAAATTTTGTAATGGTAAACCTTCTAAATAAAAGGAAACGTGAAAAATCTGACAGGCTATATACATCTTGATGTTGATTCAATAAAAAGAATTCAAAAAACAAATGAAGGAAAAGATGGATGAAGCAGGCAATATCCTCTAGACATTGTTAGTTATTATTCAGCATTTTAATGTCCTATTCTACTCAGAATATACTACTGTGCTTTACACACTTTACTTCAATAAACATGTGTAGGGTCCTACAGACAAAATGTGTTGGTAATACCAGCCTTAGAAGAGACTAATGAAATTTTATAAGCCTTCAAAAGAATTATTCTTGTCCTACCTTTCTATTATAATAGAAAAGCAGATGTCCTCTTCCTCTCCCTTAGAAAAAGATAGCTGTTTCAAAACATGATTTAGCTAGTAATGTACAGTAATACTAGACTTAGGTATTTTTATACTGTAAGGGGGGGATGGGTGCTGAGGGAGAAAGGCATAAATACTCCACTTACGTTATAGAGAATTTATCAGGAAGAGTTTTTCTTTTTTCATTAAGTTGGAAATCCTTAAGATTCTATTCGTGCAGAATTAGCTTTTCATCATATAAAACCAGTATGCTCAATGGCATAAGCTCTGTGTCAAGAGGAAGAGCCTACAATTAGGTATATGTCACTTTCTTTCATGGCACATAACACTAGGCCTTTTAGGCTATGAGAGAGGAATCACCACAAAATATTACAAGAAAAATACAAATTCCAAATGGGAGCAGGGCTTATATTCTACGTGGTAAACACGAGTCACAAACTTACAATAGTCCATTGGATAAATTCTGTGTTCTAGAGAGGTTCTCATCCTAACACGTCAACAGAGCAGGATCAAACTATACCACACGGACTTTTTCTGGTATCTGTTGCATGCTAATATAGTAGACATAATTTCCTTTTTTTTTCACTCAAGATCTGAGTGACACTGTCTGCCTGTTGCTAATGATTATTCTACTGTCACATCATCATTTTTTGTTAACAGTACTTCCTGAACCTCTCAGATTTACAGATTTAACAGATAGACATTTCCCAAAGGTACAAATGAACTTTTACAGATGCAGCAGAAGAATTTCTAGTAAATCACAGGGCATTTGATTTCCACATTAGCATTATGAATAAGCATGGAATAAACAGTATTATTACCGGTACACTGCTGAGTAGTCTCTAAATAAAAGACCTGGATGTTTGGACCAACTATTACCAAGACACAGATAAACCTCACATCCTGCACTATGCAATACAAACAAACAGCATCCGTGACAGATAAAGTCTTAATGCAACAAAACACTTCATTTAGAGACTGCTCTTGTACTTAATGCTAATTGTGCGCTTAACTGTTATTTGGATCAGGGCCTATCTTTATGGTGAGAATAAATTAACATGAAGCCTGAACCAGCTTTTATCCTCAGAAGAGCAAGTCTAAAAATCTGAAGACCTTGAAAAGCTATTTGTGAGATAAGTGCTTGAAAGATAGAATCCTATTTCCTGCAATGTCAGGATAGTATCTCTTGTATTTATCAGAGGACTCCTCTGAGTATCTGCTGTAGGCATTAAACACAAATCAGTTTCATTCAGTGATAGAAAGTCAGACAAAAAGTTTTGTCATATATACTTTAACAAAAACATTGTAAGTATGTCTGGTTCTGTATGTGCCTCTGAGCACCTTTTATTAAGTTAGGGTAGTAGCAAAGGCAATTACAGCAGCATGCTTCCACTACATCAGGAACCTGGAATGCTGTGATAGAAAGCATTGGCTATGCATGATCACATTCTGATTCATGCAAGACTAAAGGAGCATTGAATAGAAAAGGAAAATATTAAGAGTACCTTTCCTCACCATGTGTAAAATAGAAATATTTTTGTACAGTTCTGCTTTGATCTAATTAAAAGGGAGAGGAATGTTCACCAGTAGAGCTATACAAAGAACTGTGATCTGTACAGGAAAAGTAACTTACTAATCATAATGTCTTCTTTATGCACACTGAATGAAAAGCCTTTTTCTCAGTTTTGGGAAAATTTTTGGAATTTTTTTTTTTTGCAAGCTGTCAAAAAATTACCAAAAAATCTACAAAATACCTAATTTTCTCAAAACAGTGGAAGAATTAAGCATTTTTCTCCATCATGAATGAAAGATTACTTTTTTCCTCTCTTCATTTCTTTTTTCTTTACAGATTTGTGTCACACACATATATATGATGACTAAATCTAGCCAAGAGAACCAAAAATTGGAGAAATCCGTATGCTTTTTCCTTTTTTTTTTTTCACAAAGTTAATTTCAGCCTTGTAGACTTGTAGCATTGTGAACAAACAATTTCAAGGGCAATTTAGAAATGAAGAATTGGCTATAGTGCAGTCTCATGACTCCAGAACCTGCATAACACATCATGTCCAACTGGAGACAAAACAAATCCCATAATTTTAATTACCTTCCCATCTCTTCTAGTAAAGGTAGATCAGCAGACAGAAAGATGTAGTCATAGGCTACAGTGTAAAAGGCTCTGTCTCACAAGAACAGAGGCTAAAATAAAATACTTTTAATTTGCATGCTTCGGTGAAAGCATCTGTGTGTACAGTTATGTTACTTGATTCATCATTAAGTTTGCTGGATGTTCAGACAACGTTTTTCTGTTTGCAAATTCTGTAATCATTTTTACCTAAAAACATTTTCAGAACATTAACTGGCATTTTAGCAAAACAAAATCAAAAATCATCATGAGCAAACTAAAAATAACCTTCAAAACAAATAGAAAAGTAATTTTTGTGATGCATTCTTCTATTTAATATTTACTCTCATTCTTATAGCCAGTTACTCGCAGTAAGCTGCTGACATGCACTTCTATTTTTTTCTTTAATTATGGTATGAGCTGAAAAACTGAAGTACAAATATATACTGTACCTTGTTTTACCTGTAAGGAACACACACCTGACAAAAGGCAATTTTCACATCCAGAGTAGGTTCACCACAATAATAGAAGAAATGGCGGCTCATAAATACCTGCAATTAAAAAAAAAAAGTAAACAAAAATGTTGTATGTCTGCTGATGTGCAAGCACAGTGAAGCTCTACTTACATCTGGGTTATAAAACCAGCCTGAGCTGTTACCCAGCTCGTGAACAACAGAAATCAGTTAGAACATTGAACTGTAAATAGTCTCCAAATTCTTTCTGATGCTCATTAAGGTTATGGCCTCAAATATGACTTGGTTACACCTGCAAATTTTTACAGTAACTAACTGATGGCATTTCTTCAAAGTTTATCATGTCACTTGTATACTCCTATATCAACAAAATCCAGGTCAATAACATTCTAAACAATGCGGGAATGGGAGACGATTATATTACAGGGAGGAAAAGAAACAAATCCTAAACTGCCAAATATTAGGAAAGTCACAGAAGAGGAAAGACTAATTACATCATGCATAAATTCATGGCACAACCACATTATGAGTATTACACGTAGTTCTGGTTCTCATCTTACAATGAGAAAAGTTGCAGAAAAAGGCAGTAAGAAGCACATACAAATTCCTTACACAAAACAGCTATGCAGACTGAGAAATTTTTTTAGCTGAGAAAAGAGCTGTCTGAATGGAGATATGCTGGAGATCCATAAAATGAGTGGTATACTGAAAAGGAAAATATTCTTCCCTGCTTGTTTGGGTTTTGGCTGTTTGGGGTGTTTTTTTTTTAATAAAACAATTATGTGGCATTAAATTATCCAACAACAGATTTAGAATCAGCAATAGGTCATGACTATCATCAAAATAGTGTATGAACTCTTCATACACTCTTTTGTCAGACTGTGAAACTCCCTGCCTCACATGGCTGTGGATGTCAGATGTCAACTTAAGTCCTACTCTGCTTAGGCAAATTCACAAAAGAAGGAATGTTCTGAGGGCTATTAACCTCCAAAACGTCACCCCAGGCTCAAGGCAACCCTGAGTCACAGTCTGCCACTCTGTGCTCACCCTACTTTTAGATTCTTTCACAGGCATTCAATATTGGCCAAGAAAGCCGTACACTAGACTAGACAGGCCTCCCTGTGTACCCTGTGACAATTGTTTTAACTTAATTCCATAGTACCACATTCAGTTCTGACTAAACAATTCCTTCCTAGCTGCATTTTAGCACAGGACATCGATTTAAAAAATACAGTAATGCTATTAGGCTGAAATAGGGAGCTATATCACTAGACTTTGCAGCTCATTGTACTGTTAGAAGTGTGCATTGTTTTGGGTTTGTTTTTTATTTTTTTTTTTTGAGTCATGTAGAAAAGTCAGTTAAAAACCCAGCAACATTTAGGTAAAAAAGACACAAATAATTTAGAACTTCATGTTTTTCTTCTAAATATAAGTTCATTGCATGGACTTAAAAACGAAAAAAAATGCAGCCATCAATCCATTAAATTACAGCCATGATTCTGAAACACTGTGTGCCTCCTTGCAGTGCTTGCCTTCAACAGGAACAATTAACTAACTTCAGGTGTAAAAGCCACTAAATAAGACGTATTTTGGAGTAACTTCATCTAACACAAACTGATCAGCATTTAAGAAACTACAAGAAAGTATTCACCAGTACTTGCCAATATGAATGCATCATGTGCTTCCACATGTGTTTAATTTTTAATGAATGAATGAATAATCCTGTTATGAAAGCAAGTGTATGACCTTTTCTGCATCATGTTACAGTGTCTGAGACTGCTGCCTCATTGCCCAGTGAGTCATTATCAGTGTCACAATCCACAGAGGGCTCATATTAAAATAAAATGGCAAAAGAAAGATATATATATATATAAAAAAAAAACAAAAACACTTAACATTAGTCATATTGCCAGTGATTTCTGGAAAGCCAGAAGATAATTACACTTCCACACTGCAGATATATATATACTATTAAATCCTATTGGCTGGATTATTATTGCTAAAATCATCAGCAACGGAAATGTTGTAACATATCATATTCAAGACAGAGCCTAATAGTGGAAAGTGAAGAAGGAAGGGAATTGGGGAAGTTTGGTTCCTCACTGAATTTACTGCGAGGGTCTACTGAGAAGACACACTTTGTGTAACATATGCACTAGTAGTCATAAACAGCTGCTCAGCTTTCCACAGGAGTGACTGCAGCTGTTAGAAGCCACCCTGGGTAGAGCCATAGGCTGGTGAATTTTATAAATCAGTATACAATTTACAATATGTTATGTTGTCCTTTGTATTCATTTAAAGTGTATAAAATTGTAGAAGTATAATATGTTTTAATGGTCTAGATCAATACTTATTCCTCTGTACATGAGATACATCAAATGAATCACTGGAAAGCTGAGATCCTCCAGTTGTACACCAGGAATAAGAATACTTTTCTGTATCAGAGGACTGTAAGACTGTATACCTATGGCAAAACAGATCTGAGCTCATGTTTTATGTGGTTCATGCCTTCATAGACTGAATTCATGTGAGATTCTCTTCAGTGCCTTGTAAGTAATCACACATGTATGTAACTATTAATTTCTTAGTGCAGAAAATAGATTCACACTCAGGTACACAAATACCCTTGTTCATACCTCCTTGGGTGCTAGCTGACACTGCATCACTACATTAAAGAACTCTCAGTGTAAATCAAATAAAGAACTGGCCTGATGCTGAGATAATTGTGTCACAACATAAAGCACTTATCAAACAAGAAGCTACTGACAAATGGCCTCAGTCACTAGGGATCTGAGCTTTGGATGAGAGCATAAGCATCCAATATTTCTTTACCCTACCTCTCATGCTTTTCCTTTTCAGCCTTGAGCAAAATCAACAGTTCTTCCACAGTGGGAAGAATTGGAAAAACAGAACAATGCTGATATAACAAAACACCTTACAATAACCCAAGCTGGCATCCAGCTGTGAAGCCAAACCACAATGGCATCACAGGGAGAAAACCCGTCTATGAAATGCCAACATCACAACTGGATGTCAAATTTTCATCAGGATCAAAGCATCTGTATGACAGAACCTGTAAAAGCATACAAGTCTCAGCAGCAAATACACAACCTGCTTGGAAGCAAGGCAAAACTAGAAGGAACTGAAATAGAAGGAGAAAAGTAGCTACAAAGGTAAGAGTAAGAAAATCCTGAAAATCCTCTGAGCTGTCCAGTGGCACAGCCCCCAGTGAACTGCTGCTTGAGACTGTGAAGATACCATTAAGGCTTGGCCTCTACCTCACCTGCTGCTTTGTCATCCTCTTCTTCACTCCTCCACCCTTATCAACAGCTATCTTCCAAACAGATTGTGGGCTAATGACATGTCCAAATTTCAGGCATGAACTTCCCCTTCCCCTCAGTTCTTCTACCAAATCTGTCATTTCTGGAGAAGGACTTTATTTTTAATAATGCTTATCTTTCTTTCCAGGGGTCAGGAGGATTCTCTAATTATTATTCAAATGTCTCTTTGAAGACTGAAAGGATTAAATCAATACTAGTAATATAATTACTGAGAGCAGAGAGGAAACTACACAATGACAGCAGACAAAGCAGATCAGACAACCAGTAGTAACTGTAGTTCTCAAATACAGTCTCCTGCATTAAATCCTTCATCCCTGAATTCTTTGCTCACCCTCCAAAGCTATATGATGTTGACAGTCGGTGAACATCTGGGCAATTTCACAACCAGTCTTTTGGCCTAGGGAACCTAGGTTTCCTTCCAAGACTGTACTACTGTGCACATAATTGGCTTCTGGGTGCAAACTTTGAGCCTGAGGGGCCTGAACTTTTGCTCTACTGGCCTGAGGAGAGTCTCAGTCCTTGCACCCACCACGCTGCCTCTAGGCTGCTTCTCTAACAGACACTTAAGTTCTCTTGTCTGGAGAAAGCCTCACAGTCACTTTCTTTTCAGAAAATAACTTCATGATGTTATCTCATCCCTGTGTCTCCTAATGGACGGACAAATCCTTCATGCCCAACGTATATTGCCTTGGCCTGTCAAAGCATATTTAAAGCTTTTTGGATGACAATTCAGAAGACAACTGTGTAACCTCAGGAAAGTTCTGTATAACTTTTTGATACAGAGGGACAAAGGAACCAGCTGCCTTGCTGGTTCTTCGTCATGTGATGAAAGCATCACATACTGCTTTCTTCATCACAGTCTAGATAGGCAGGAGTCTTTATCTCACCCCACAGCAAAACCATCTGTTGAAACAAGGTTCTTGATGAGCAAATAAGCGTCTGTTCAACATATATTTAAACTAGTGTTACTGCAGTTGAAAGAAACTGAGTCCCAGACTAGCCCTGGTACTATTGTTCTCACCGCCTTGCACAATCCTGAGGCTGTTCTCTGAGAAGTAATGACATGTCATATAACAAAATGAAATTGAAACAAATGAAAATTAATTAGAAACAAATCCTTTCAATCCTAATTAAAAAAAAAAAAAATAACACTGTGTGGAAAAAAAAGTAAATTAAAAAGCATGAGTTCCAACTTAAACATAAATCAAATAGTAGCTGAAAATACCATAGACAGATGTACTTGTATATAAAACATCACTAGATTTAAACCTGGCACAGTATGGCTGCAAACTGAAAGGTTTTAACAGAATCACAGGACATTCCCCAATAATACACTATAGTTTATTCTCTGTCTATCAAGTATGATAATCTCAATAAAAGGAATCTGTCTTTATCTCAACACCAAAATCCAGCATTTCTGCTTGTTAATATTATTATCTGAACACACCACATGTGCACAGTGGGTACAGTGAATGTCTTTCCTATTTTCATAGGCTTAGTTCCATACCTGTGCTTCAAAAGGCTAACTGAAACTTTTATTGCTGCCTCATTGTATTTCATTCATGAACAGAAAGATTCAGAACATAAAAAAATTAATGAAATAGCACAATCATTTAAAGTTTTGGGGTTTTTTTAGAAAAAAAAAGATCTCATTTCAGTGAAAGGGGGCAATTTATAATTTCAGCTGTCACTTAAAAATTTTCCTGAAAAATGCTGAAGTTCAAAGATTAACATTTAGGAATTATTGTTTCCTGTTCTGAAAATTTGTTTGAATCATTTCACACATATACAGTACTGGAATTCCTCTCTCCTTCATCTGAAAATATATACTCTCATCACAGCAGTTTATCAGTTCTTTGAAGCTTAGAGCAATGCTCTCACTCCAGTAAATATCCTGTAAATATATGTATGGAGGAAATACATATGAAAGGAAAAATAGCATAAAACCTGGAAAGATAAGGGGCTGAGAAGCCGGTTGTCCTAATGATCAGAGCTCACATGCAGAAGACAGGAACAAATGACCTCCAAATCTGGCCTTGCTACCAGCTTCCCATGTATTCTCAAGTCAATTATTATGAGTCACAATTCCACATTTTACAATACCCGATGTAAACGCCCAACTTATAACTGCCCAAGATATCATATACCTAAGTAGTACTTTTACAAAAAGGTACTATCACAGAAAGAACCCACTCCTGTGAGGTGCTGCAGATGATTAATTAGTCAAAGCTGATGATGATCTTGTCAATCTCTCACACCATGTTTAATTTGTAGCTGAGTATCTTCATTCTCTGATGAAAACTCAAAGGGAAAATAAAATGTAGCCACTTCCCAGAGACATTAAATTAGACTTGGATGTTCAAAGCATCTCAGAATTTGCACACGATGAACCTCCAGTGATAAGTGTGCAAGACCATGGCTACTATTGTCACCAAAATATAAAGAAAACCTAACTGGAAAGAGCTGTGCACATTAAAACACTCACTACTTACCTACCCTAAGATAACAAACTACCACAATGATAAAAGCAAGATTTTTTTTTTTTCTGCATTTTTTCTATTCTTGCACTTAACTTTAATCGCCTTTATCTTTCTGGAAAAAATGAAAAGAAAAAAAATGAGCTAACTATCTCAGCATAGTTGAATGAAAAATTATACCCTCAGAAATTTGATTCCCTCTATTAAAAAAAAAAATCAAGAAGAAGCTCTTCCTTAGATAAATGTCAGTGGTAAAATTGCCTGAAAGTATGTAATGAATCACAACAAAACTATTTTTAATACATTCCCAAGTCAGAGCACAACCTCCAAACCTAATTCACATTTAGTTACATTTTCCTTCAAGACAGATGGCCTTCGTACCATGTGACTGGTGAAAATTACATATATTCTATAGAACACATAGGGAAATATACTGTTACTGTCTGCATTAAGCGGTATCAATAAAATTAATAGATTCAACTAAATTATGTATTCTAAATTCTAACAGTTTGGAATGAATTTCTAATACATTGAACTGTATACTGTTGCATCTCATTCTTAGTGTGCTGCTCTGTTAAGCAAATTAACCATCTTGTCATGTACAAAGAATTACTATCCTATTCAAAAGCAAAAGTCTAACTTTGGGAGACATGTATGAAAGGCCAGGGTACTTAGATCTAGATGTAAATCCTGTTTCAGGGTACCTTCATTTTGTGGCACTGTGGTAAACAGCAATTTCTATGAGAATTTCATTCAATTTAGAGGGAAAATCTATGGGTTCAGGGGAACAAACTATGTAAAAAAAAAATAAATAGTCATGCTTTTTCCTATTTATTAAAAAATTATATTACTCTCTGCCACTGCATATCTTTCCTATATCAAAGTTTGTGTAATGGAGAAACTAAAAGCTCTTTAGAAATATGAAACATTCCTATATGCTCAACTTAAATGTTTGTGTTTATCTTCATAACTTTAAAATAACTGAACCAAGCCAGCCAATTTACACCTCACATAATCAGGAGCAGAATCACAGTCATTCATATTGTAAGGGACCTTGGGAAATGTATTATCCCACCTCTCTGCTTAAAGTCAACTGATGCTTCAATAGTTTGCAGTCAGGATGCTCAATGCCTGCCTTGGTTTGTGTTTACACATTAATACAGTAGCTACACAACTAAAAATACTATTACTCTAAAAAATGTAAGAGGCTTAGTTCTGGAGTACAAGCCTGTGGCCATGAGCAGATTACGTTGTACATTCTGCAGCTACAAACCAGCTTATTCCTCAAACAACTAAAATCCAGATTCCTTCATTTCTGAAGAGCTTTTTCCCCTCCTAAGCTTTAACGTTTATAAATTTTAATTACTTCCATAACAAAAACTCTACTACAAATCCCATGAAAGCAGGATTTATTGCAAAAAAAATTTATATTTTCTGGGTTGTGTTGATTAAAACTCTAAATATATGAGAAAAATTCTTAATGGAGTAAGAAGATGCTGTGCTTAATTATTGATGATCAATAATTAAACCTAATATGATGCAAGACTAGAAAGAACAGCTTGCCTGCTGCTGCACTATATCCATCTACCTACACCGCTGTTGTTTAGAATGTATGCCATGCTAGTGCAGAAAGAATTTGGCCTTTAGCCAAGACTCCCTCCAAGTTAGGCAGGGTGCAAACCCACCAAAAGTGTGTGTTTCCTTGCTCCAATCTAGAATTAATCGTCGGTAAAAGTTTTCCGAAGGATAATTTGCTTTGTGCTAAATAAAACACTAATACAGAATGATTTTCACCCTACAAGCTAATGCACACAACACCACAGTTTTCTTCTTTATCTTCCTTGGCTGTCTGCGTGTACTAGATGAAGCATGTGTGCACTGATAGTACGATCATTACATTCTAGTAATCCCACATGTTTAGGCACTTCTCCTTAAGGGCTACACCAAATTTGGCCATGCCATTCTTAGATTAATCGAGTCTTCAAACACACAAAAACTGAAGTGAACTGAAGTGAAGCACCTACGCCTTCACTGATGCCCAGCTTGTTCATCCCTGACATATGATTTGCAAAAACTGTAGATTACTATATTTAGCAGCTAGACCAAAGCCTGGTTTTGTTCAACATACTCATCAATGACCTGGATGAAGAGATAGAATGCACCCTGAGTAAATTTGCTGATGATACAAAATTGGGAGGAGTGGCTGACACATCAGAAGTCTGTGCTGGCATTCAGCAAGACCTGGACAGGTTGGAGAGTTGGGCAAAAGGGAATCTAATAAAGTTCATCAGGAGCAAGTGTAGAGTCTGGCACCTAGGCAGGAATAACCCCATGCACCAGCACAAGTTAGGGATTGACCTGCTGGAAAGCAGCTCTGCAGAGTAGGACTTGGGTGTCCTGGTGGACAAGTTAGCCATGAGCCAGCAGTGTGCCCTTGTGCCCAAGAAAACCAATTGTATCCTGGGGTCCATCAGGGAGGAGGTAAGCAAGTTAAGGGCCATCAGGCAATGTGAGAGAGATGCTTGGACTCATACCCTGACTCCCATGACAGAAAACCAACAGGTAGATAGAGGCCCTGCTATAGAGAACTCCCTGTCCTCTCTCTGCCTGAGTGTGGTGATTTGGCCATGGTAAGACGTTCCTGCCCAGAGCCGTCACAGAAATATGGTGGGATGACTCTTGGGACTGGAGTCCTGCAACTGATAGCTACCAACTCTTCAGAAAGGACAGGTGAGGAAGGCAAGGTGGTGGTGTGGGATGTCAGGGATGGATATGACTGTGGATACAACTTAATGAGCGTGATGACAGGGTTGAGTGTATACGGGCAAGAATCAAGGGGAAGGCCAATAAGGCAGATATTGTGTTACAGGCCACCCAATCAGGATGATGGGATTGATGAAATACTCTATAAGCAGACGGGAGAGGTTTTGCATTCACTCCCTCTTCTTCTCATGGGGGACTTCAACTTCCCAGATGTGTGCCAGGAATATAATACAGTAGAGAGGGAACAGTCACAGAGGTTCTTAGAGTGTGTGGAAGATAATTTTATGATGCAGCTAGTGAAGGAGCTGACTAGAGAAGGTGCCCTCTTAGACCTGCTGATTGTGAACCGAGAAAGACTTGTAGGAGACGTAAGAGTTGGTGGCTGTCTTGGGCTTAGTGATATGAAATAAAAGTTTTCTATTCTTGGAGAAGCAAGGAGGCAGGTTAGAAGAACTGCCACCTTAGATTTACGTAGGGCGGACTTCGGCCTCTTCAAGAGACTGAGTGACGGTGACCCTTGGGAGGCCATCCTGAAAGTGTACAAGACTCCAGGAAGGCTGTACAGATGTCAAGAAGGAAATCTTAAAGGCACAGGAACAGGCCATCCCCATGTCCCAAAAGAGGGGTGGGAGGGAAAGACCAGCCTGGATGAACAGAGAGCTTTGGCTGCAAGTTAGGAACAAAACAAGAGTTTATAGCCTTTGGAAGAGGGGGCAGGACACTCAGGAGGGCTACAAGGATGTCGTGAGGACATGTAGGGAGAAAATTAGAAGGGCCAAAGCCCAGCTAGAACTTAATCTGGCTATTGCTGTAAAGGACTGTTGTGTGAAGTGAAGGGGATAGGTGTGGGTAAGGGAAAGACAAATTTGGTAAGAGACAAGTCCCCTTGCTTTCTAGCCAGTCCTCAGCTATTAGAGGGGCTGGGGCAGCTGAACTTGTCTCTGAACAGGATC
>NW_008598173.1:31568-43196 GCF_000691845.1 Merops nubicus
GGCAGCCTGGGGCTGTAGGTCCGGCTGCGTTCAACAGCAGCCGTCGGGTGCACGGACAGCACGGGTCATTTACACACAACATACAGACTCCTTGTGAGTGCAGCTGATAAATACACTAAGCTGCAGACTGGCTACAGAGCCCTAAGAAGCAATTGCAATTACAATAATAATCATCTCCTGGGGAAAAATCACTTGGTGGAGCCGAGGCCTCAAATCTTCCCCAGAGGCATCCCTGCTGGGGGGCAGGAGAACAGACCCGTCGGTCAGTCCCTGTGACTTGGTGCTGAATTCTCATCCCACAGACTGGGTCCAAAAAGGGATGATATTTATACCTTTTTAGGATATTGATGTGCAAAATGTGGGGATGGGGCTGTGGGCAGACAATTGTTCCATGTAATCAACATAAAACTTCCTTCCAGGGAATAGACTGCCATGAGATAAGTAGGAGAATGCAGTAAGCAGCCTTCACTGCATTCCACATTCCTTATCAGGGCCTGAAGGACACAGACCACTGAATCTTCACTCAGCCCCCATGTCTGCCCTGGCACCAGAAGTTTGCTTGCAGTGTTGAGCTTTGTGATTTCTGCTTGTTTTTTGCTTCCAGCGTCTGACAAAGACAACAAAAAAAAATGTTTCTTTAAATACATTAACAATAAAAGGAGTATTAAGGAGACTTTTCAACCTTTACTGGACGCAGGGGGAAATACAGTGACCGAGGACAAGGAAAAGGCTGAGGTACTGAATGCCTTCTTTGCCTTAATCTTTAATAGCAAGACTAGCTGCTTGCTGAGTAGTGAACCCCTTGAACTGGAAGGCAGGGATGGGGAGCAGGAGGTGGCCTCCATAATACAATAGGAAATGGTTAGTAAACGGTTAATTATCTACTGCACCACCTGGACATACACAAATCTACAGTGCTGAAGAAATTAGCTGATGAGCTTATTAAGCCACTCCTCATGATTTACCAGCAGTCCTGGCTAACTGGAGAGGTCCCAATGGACTGGAGAGTGGTTCATGTGACTGCCATTTACAAGAAGGGCAGGAAGGAGGATCCCGAGAACTACAGACTTGCCAGTCTGACCTCAGTGCCAAGAAAAGTCATGGAGCAGATCGTCTTAAGTGCCATAATCTTAAGTGCCATAACACAACATAGCACAAGCCAGAACACAGGAAGTTCCACCTACACAAAAGGAAAAACTTTTTTACTGTTAGGGTGATTGAGCACTGGAACAGGCTGCCCAGAAAGACTGTGGTGTCTCCTTCTCTGGAGACTGAAAACCCTTCAGGATATGTGGAAACTTGAAATCTAGCTAACCATCACTGCTGTTTTCTTGTTCCAAAATTTGTCTTCAGCTGTCATTTGTTTTTACCAAATAAACCCTTTTGTGTGTTGTACAAGTGCACTTTTTTACCTTTTCTGCATTACAACACAGCACACCCAAAAAAATGCCATACTGAACCACTGGAATTCCAGTGAAGGCTACCTGTAGGTGTCTGGTAATGCACCATAAGCTGGACAGACTGAGAAGTTCTTGTCCTGATGCATCACAGGGTAAATTCTGGCATCTCTGCAGATATTACCAAGCAGGACACAAACCATTGTCATGCAGAATGAAAGTTTTAGCTTGTTTTCCTACTGGAATAAAGCTTGTCTGTTCATCCTTCAACTTTAATTACACTTTCAAAAATTATTTAATCAGAAATATAGAGAATTTAGTGTTGGATTTAGTGTTAAAGTGTTCATTAGTTAATTTGAGTAAGTTTACAGACATCTTGTCCTCAAGGATGTTTAATGAGTCCAACAAATTTACTAGAGCAGACAACTGACGAGACACAATGATCTAAAAACATTTCCTCCCTAATTTATACAAAAGAGGTTCATACTGAAGACAGCCATTTTTATGCCTTTCAACACAAATAAAACAATTCACTTTCCAAAACTGAGACAGTCAGCAGAAATTACCTGTATTGACCACAACAGGATAGTATGAAAAATGCCCTGTTATCCTTCTCATGACTCTAGCCTGTTTCTCTAACAGACAGCACTATATCTCTGCAATAAAAAAGCATCATAATTAATCCTTTGTGCCAGCTGCCTTTACTTAGTTTGCATAGAGGCTAGAACCCCATGCTACATAATTGAAATGAAACACATTTTCTGAAATAATAAGAGAATCATTTCAGCAAATTATTGTGAGTTGAGATGTACATATTCAGCAAGTTTAAAAATATTTTGAGATGTGTTGTGAGAAATTCAGTGCTCTTTCTTGCACCTAAACTATGTAATAACCAAAGCATTGTTTAATGGTAGATCATCCGAAAATGACATACTGAGGACCTAAGAATGGAAATGTCTCATTTATTCCTATTTCCTATGCATTTGTTTAACATGCAGCCAACAGTTATAGCTCCACCAGGGCCAGTACCTAGGAAGCTAAGTTTACCCAGTCACATTTTTGTTGAAAGAGAAAGGTTAATTGTCACAAGAATTCCAGGTTTTGAAACCAGGTGGGCTTGTGTAGTTGAGGTGAGGTAGGGAGGGAAGGTCAGACCTTGGTGGCACTGAACTAATCTCAAACAAATGCAGTAGAATTCTTGAGATAACAAAATGGTTCTGTCTTTATAGGAAATCAGTCATGAGGAATTTTTAAATTATTAAGTAAATAATAAAAGTAAAAAATAAACTCATAATTTATTTTACTGTAGTTTCTTCTTTGTTGATATTTTGCATATAAGAAGCAGCTTATTTCTCAAAAGGTATGCCAGCTTTGTGAATTATCACCTAGCACCCTTTTCTGTGCAAAACTGAAATTAAAAAAGTCTTGACTCTATATGGCAACTGGTGTTTGCATACTGGGTAAAGAACCCCGATTTGAAATAAGAGCATTGTATCAGGCACTTAGTTGGCTATGTTTATCAAATTAAAAAGAAAAAACACCAAAGCAAGTTAAAACAAGGAAACCACTCACCGTGTTAAAAAAAAAAAATAGTAGTAGGCTACTTAAGTTACAAGAATGCTTTGTGATTTTCTGCAGCTGTTCTTAGCACTGCTCAGGAAATGAATTTAACACAGAATGTCATTCAGAACTACCTTTACTCCTTATTAGTGTTTTAGCAGAATATCATCATCAATTATTGTTTTCATATTAATGTATGGGCACTAAAAGATAAACTAAGAATAGTTGCATCGTGCTAGGTACTGCTAACAGCTGCACAGTCATGCTCATGTAATATTGGCATTAGGTTTAGAGGTGAAACTTCACAGAAAGCTGTGCAACTAAACAGGTCAGGTCTACAGAATACAGACTATCTCACCCCTCACCCACACGCTGTCCAGGCTTAGAGCTATCACACAAAGCATCATAGTCATTCAATGTTTTTTCAAAGGCTCATTGACTGATCAAATCAAAACCAGCTCTGTCATAACACACAGAAATTTTTCATAAATTAAGTCTTTGGTCACAATCAGTTCTCCCTCCCAGGGGACCGACTACAAACAATAGCTACAAACCACAAACTACAGAACACCTTTAGAAAGTGTTTCTTTCCCTGTACTATTTCCCCTCCTATTACTTTGTCTGCATTTTTACAGTATACTCATCACGGTGTAATATGAACATTTGACAAACATGTAACACCTCCATAATAGTTCACTTCTTTTGCAGGGATTTTCTTTTTCATGAAGCTTGTTTTCATCAGTAATTAGGTGGCCCCTGATGTCTTACCAGAGATAGGATAGACTGACAGTGAAGTTTTACATTTTGTCCAGGTGACACACTTGTAATTGTTCTCAGGTCTTCCTGGGAGAGCTGCAGATCTGGGGACCACTGCTCAAATGCGGCCTGGCGAAGTTTCACCTCTGTCCCAGAGGAAGACAGCTGTCAAAGGAGTTAAAGACATGCAGAGTTAAGGAAGCCTGGGTCTGAGTTGGGACAGCTGGCTCATTTTGGGACCGTTTGTTCCATTTTACCATGATCCAATTCAAAACACCACAGATAACGTGAGCAAGCGGCTCATTTTCCCTCATTAAACTGGCTGTTTTCTTTCAAACCCTCTGCAGCCTTTCTAAGGTCAGTGCATTCACCCACTGGTATACTCTGTTAGATTAAAAAACCCTGGAAGTCACTAAATGCATTGAGATAGTCAACAACCACAATATCCTGTTCAACTCCAGGTAAAGAACATTTCATAGCTACAGACCTTCAGGTATAGAGAACAGTCCAAAAGGCAAAGAAACAAGTAATACATTATTCCTCAAATCTGCCATCATACAAGAATATGGAGTCCACATCCTGGATCCTTTTTCTGCACAGTATTGAAGGCTAAAAGGAAAGGGAAAATACCTTATCTGGAGATGTAAGAAAACCTTCTGAGGAAAAGTAAATTAAAACCCCCAAAGCACCAGTGTTAAATTTCTGCTCTTGAGTACTTCACCAGAGACAACCAATAAAATCTTCTCAACTGCATATTGGTGATGAAAGGGCACACTAGAAAGATGTATTGTTTTCCACTCATTAAGAATAATATCAACACTTCAGTTTCTATCAGACTCATCAAATTACAACAGCTGTTTACCAACCTATCTTTTTTGGGTCCTGCCCAATATAGATTTAACCATTCTCTTTTGCCTTGCTGTACTGAACAGTTGTCTTACAATTGGGAGGACAGGGGAGTTGCAGAGGGGGGAATGGCAACCAACAGCTTTACAACTTCTCCCATTAACTTATTCTAGAGGCTGATTAAAAGTCACTCTTACAGACAATTTGGCAAAATATGCACTTCAGACAACCATAAGGTGTATTTACCTCCATATGCCCTTAGTCTTCTACAGGGGGTTGTACTCTATGCCACATTTGATTTAAGGTATAAACTTTAAAAGGAAGAAATAGTTCTCTGACGCCTTTAAGATATCCTTGTGTGTTAGTGTAAAACAGGGAAGCATTTATATGTTTAAAAGCTTCCACATCTTCAAAAACAGTATCCACAAGCATACTCTGTTTTCTGCACAGTCATGGTAGGGTAAGCCCCTGTCAGAAACCGCAGTGCAAAGCCAAGAATAGAAGATTAATAATCATTCCTTTCTCCTTTTTTTCCTGTGCATATGATTTTATGCTTTTCACACCATTTTGAGTTAGAT
Organism: Merops nubicus; assembly: GCF_000691845.1. NCBI lineage: Eukaryota > Metazoa > Chordata > Aves > Coraciiformes > Meropidae > Merops > Merops nubicus. Next base: position 36,706 of record NW_008598173.1, read on the forward strand.
TCTGATATTCCTGGAAACAGAGCTACAGAAAATACTGCTGATAAAGGCACCAGTATATCATCCACTCTGTATTCCTGTCCAACAATAGGATCATCTGTAATTAGCTCAAACAGTTATTAAAATAACTTATTCTTCACAATGCAACATGCTCTTGAAATTTACATTACATTCAGCAGAGAAGTTCCTGATTACAAAGAGTAAAAGCTGTAGCATTAGAAGAATAGTGCTCAACAGAATGCTAGGCTTACAAAGATATAAAAGAATTCACAGAAAATTTATATTCACTGGGCCAAATTAGCACTGGTGGAAAGGTCAGTCAGGGCTATGAATACCACCATGACTAACCAGTATATGTCCTCTCTAAAACTTAAAGAATTTTACCTATTAATGAGGAGCCTGTATGTTTAGTGTACTCTGCTGTCAATTGCTTTACACATGCCAATTATAATTTCACAACAGCCACTGCATTTCAGTTACTCTTTGAACTGCCTGCTGAAACGGGTCTGAACAACCCAATCAGAAGAGCTCAATGTTTCATTTAAGTCAGGAACTTTTTCTTTTCCACTTCACAGCAAGCAGAGAAACTGCAGCCAACAAGAGTTGAGCTTTTGGCCCCAAAGCACTTTTCCACCACATTTGCATCTAGTTTAGCAACACTGAAAGTAAATGTGTTCACACGGTCACTTCCCCTGGATTCTGAAAACCTGCCAGACATTGACAATTAACCACTAACTGTTTATGGTTGGTTTGTCTGGAGTGGGAGTGAGGGTGTTGGTTTCATTTTGTTTTTAAATTATTAGTGACACTTCAAAAGTAACCACAGTAACTACCAATTTCAGCTCTACATAGGATGGGTTCCTACACTGAGAGCTCACAGAGTATCTCTGGAAGACAAAAGAAAGCACATGGCCACACAAGCGCATCTCAACTGCAGAGCATTTCCTTTTTGTGGGGATAACCCTTAGCACTCCCCACAGCATGTTCAAGGCCCAGCTTTCATGAGTGACTCCAGGGTTGCTCAATGAGTACCTCATAAGGGACTGGCAGAATATTCAGAACTGGAAAATACACTGGCTTAGGTGCACCAGAGATGCATCAGAAACCTGTAAAAAAGATGAGTGAAACAACCAGTGCATACTGTAGGGCTCAACAAGGGTGAAAATTCACAGCACTATTTCATATCCACCATATAAGAAACTTAAGGTTAACTACAGACCTTGCAACAGTATCCAAAGCAGGACAGGCTATTTATGCCCTTGGGAACATCTGCTGTCCTTGTAGGAAATCTCCAATACAAGGAGCATTTTATTTTGCAGCTAGTACAAGAGTTGTACAAGCCAAGCAAATCTCAGACACAGAGATAATCTTCCTGGCTTTACACTTCTACTGTTGAGTCATATAATCATTTTAAAATGATACCACTCTTATAAAACAGATGAACGCATGCAAAACAAATTACTATGTTCGTTAACAACTTGTAGGCTTTTGGAAAGCCACTCAGTTAGCAATGAAGCATGCCACAATGAGCAACAGCTTACAACAGCCTTCTCCTTCCAATGCTTTCATCAGAAATGTGTCACTGTATTTTTTTACTTAGTATTTTTATTAATTCAGAGACATGTTTCAGAATAAGTACTCTGCCCTTCACTTCTTTCTGGATTTTCTCCTTTAAGAGAAGTTACTAAGCCAGACATTGTCTTTTGAAACATCAAGTTTTATCATTTGCCTCTGTCTCATTTAAAGCATGTATTATAATTGTAGCTCCTTTTTCTGTGTGTAATCCAAATAATGTCTGGAAGCTGCTCAGTGAGAACACTGGTGCTTTATCTTAAACAGAAGCTTCCATCTCAAAGATACACTAAAAGAAAAATAAATTCACATTTGTGGGATACTATTCCCACATGATCACAGAACAACAAATTCAACCAGTCACAGAAAGGCGGGTGACAAACAGCCATTCTTCTATGAAAAATGCTTTCATTTGTCCTATAGCAGAACATAGTTTTCCCCAAAGTAACAGCCATATACTACTAGTGAAACAATTTTCCTGGGGTGCAGAAAGGGCATTAGTTCTGCACTAATTTTATTATTACAATGAAGTTTACAATTTAAGCCTAATTCATTTAGTAGAATTAGTAGCTTCCTACTTAAAGAATCAAGCAGCATTTGCTGTCAAACTGACATTTGAAGATGAAACAATAAGCACATAGTACAATGTTTGGGATTTTGCAGGTTGGATATTTTTAGTAGACAGAACTTACTTATAAGACTTGAATGGTTAGAGAAGATCATCAGATCCTTTTCTACACTAGCCAGCATGTACTGTTCAAAAGTTAATCAATCCTGAATTCAACTGTGGTGTAAGGAAAAAAAAGAAAAGTCTTTCCTACTGTTGAGCAGGATGTAGTTGATCAGTCCATATGTTGAAAGAGATGTTGTAGAATTGACACATCAGCAATAATGAACTTGATGTTTAAAAAGCTCATCAAAGCAAGAGGAGCACCTTCGATTCTCCATCAGAAAAGTGCATTCCCCCTGTGGGCAGGGACATCTTTCATTAGATCAGGTTGCTCAAAGTGCCATCCAAGAGTAGGCTACATTTCATTTGAACCACAGTTCAACATGAAAGCAGACTACCTTCCAGGTAATTTGAATGATTCACCGAGTTTATCTTTACACTGTCCTCTTCTACTGAGATTATACCAGAGCTTTCACCACGATGAGATTTTATCAGCTTTCTCTGTAACAGCGGGTATTATTCAGTCCCTCTTTGAGTGATACTGCCAGTGTCTACAGGAATATAAGTTACATTTCAAATTTGAATGCCGCGAGCGGCCAAAAAGAATCCTTCACTAGCCACCGTATTTCTCATTAGACAAAGAATGTGCATGGAAACCAAACCAGTGGGACCAACCACATGGATTTTAACTATGGATAGATGCACAATTTTAACGCCATCAAGGGAAATAATTTTGTTACAGCTTTACCATTTAATTATGATTGATTTTCCTCATTACATTATAGGTGTGAATCCATGCTGCCAAATGTAAACCTAATCTCTCTCACAGTAATGTAAACCTTCTGCACAAAGATTCATTCATTCTAATGAATCTCAGTTACTACGAGTGAATGCTCACTGGGGAAACACTGAAAGGCAGTTACTTAAGATGAAGATTGGAACAGTCTAAGCAGCTTGCAGCTGGAGGAGGAGGGCAAAAGGGGGAGAGAGAGACTTTTTGTTTTCTTTCTAGTATATTGACTCAACCAGCCTATTTTGGAACACACCAGCATGAAACAGTTAGGTACTGCTGTCACTATGTGGAGGGCTGTTTCACAGTACAACCCAGAATTCTTTCTGTCACAGACATTAAATCTGGAAAAATTATTACAGCGTGGGTGATGTCAGATAACACAGTGAGTTGCCCTGACCTGTGGAAACTATGAAGCACCAAGCCATGCACTATAAAATACTTATTAAAAGAAAGATTGGACAAAATGTTTAGGAGACATCCTTTACAATATCAATAGGTCAAGCTCATAAACCAATAAAATATTTGAATGCAGTAAAAAATGGAGTTGTAAAAGCTCTTGAAAAGATTATGTCTAGTTTGATCACCAAGAGGCAATTATACACTCTTGTTTTGGGCTGAGACTATGTGGTCTGGTTTTGGACAGGCAAGTCTTTCTTTCAATAATAATTTGATTATTCCGCAAGCCTTCATGGAGGAGATAAACTCTCCACCCCAGTCTCCCTTATGTCATAAGGTCCTATCTTATCTTGATCTTATCTCAGAGGAAGACATCAGTTTAAGTATCTTTGACTGTACTGAGATTACTTAATTTCTGTTCCCACTAAATGAGTCATGAATAGATAAATTATTCCTCTGTTCAAGCTCATGTTGGAAAATATTGTGGAAAATACTGTTTCTTCTTCAAGAAAGGTGCTGACTCAGTTGGAAGATAGCCACCTGATGCTGAGCAGTATTTAGTCACAAATGTGAATGTGGCATAGATCAGAGAAATACCATGCTAATATCCTGTGTTTCTCATTTTTTGTCAGCTCCAGCTTGATGTTTGCAACCACTGTGGCAGTCTTCACTGGCTGGTCCAGCCTCTATTCTCAGAGTATAAAACTACTAACCATGCACTATGATGGAATGAAGTTCATACTCTGGCATCGACACATTTTACTATGTGTTCCTACTTATCTCGTGGAAACCACAGATAAATATCTCATTCATACTGCCTTCTGCCTAGACAGCAAACCCAGACTATATATATTTTATAAGTATATAAATGAAACTTAGTGTCAGAGGAATGTTTTCAGAAACATCACCCCACAGGCCATTAGATTTCACTGACAGATACATATTCTTTTTACTTAGAGCACCCACAGTCCCCTGATGTCCTTCACCTGCAAAGATTCCAGCTCATATGCATTGATTACGTGTCATTCCTCAAACCCATACAGGCACAGTGAAGTAGCACTACTTGCCAATAGGGTTACATAAGGGATTCCCCAGGACCACAAAGTGAGTGTGAACTATGTGCTCTCTAAAGAAATAAAGCATTAAATAAAAAACATTTACAATTACATTGTCTTGAATAACTGTCCACAAGCAATGTGGACAGAAACAGCAATGTTCAACAGAAACAGAAGACAACCCTATAAATAAAACAGCAGAGCATATGGTACCATATTCTGGGAAGTAACAGTAAATTTACAGTGATACATTTCACAGAGCAGTTGCATGTAAAAAAAAACACAATAACTTTACATTTGATAAAGAAGTAATTTTAACTACTGTAATATATGCAATATGCACCACGATTTCTGTGTAACTCATACGAGCGTAAACTCAGATTAGCAGGTGTCCATGAATATATTAGCATGCAGCAGTCCTCACAAGCATGTATCTTTGTATAATTACACAAATTAATGTAATTGTGGCAAATGTATATGATTTAATGTTTCAATTCATTGACCTTTTGTGAAGTGCCATTCAGCACTGATTTTCAGACAGTGTATGTTCAAGTTGCTCACAGAATGAATAGCCAAGAGCTACTGAAGTCCTTGCAAGAAAGGCCTACATACAGTTACCACCAATTACAGTCTAGCAGGGCTAAATATGAATGTCTTCAGAGACTAGAAACATATGCAACTGTTATCTGAAGCAAAGTACAGAGACACCCCTAATTCTGAAATGACCACCACTTCTGGCAGCATGCAGATGGTAAATTGGAACACATATCCATGTTTATCAGAAATTCTCATTTCTTTACATACTTGCAAAATCAAGTATAAGGAGTTCTATAGGCAGGCTAAAACAACCATTGTAATTGGCTCAATGACCTTTCCTACATAAATGGATTATAAAAGCACTCTCTGCAAAAACTATTAAGGTACACAGGAAGAATTCAGTTAACATTTTTATCAAGTTCAAAGGGATAGCTATTATAGTACCTTTCCTGGATTTAGTAAAGCTATTTCTCTGCATACTGCTAGATCACTCATGCTAGAAATTAATGTATAGCTTTTCCACCTCTAGAATAGAACAAAGGACGTCAAATGGCAAGACATTTAAAAACCTCTCTGACAGAGAGCAAGTACGAGTCTTTGTCCTTTACCTCTTTGTACTGTCAGATATGAATGTTCTTGATGCATTTCAGCTCATCAAAAAGTTCAAAACAAAACAAAAGAACTCGCTTCATTAAAATTCTGGCTGCACATTGCTGTTGCTACAATCATCTGTGTCACACGAGGACACTGCAAAGTTGTCAGATGAATAAGGAAATGAGAGATGGCTCCCTTTGAAAAGGAAAGAGTTTGATAGCTTGGATCTTTGTTTTGTACTGGACCTGGATACTAAATCCAAACGCAAATGCGTATCATGAGTTCAATGTCTAAAGCAAGGTTTCACACTGTCTGTTGCAATAATGAAAGGAAGCCTGAGTTCCAAAATAAGTGTGGCATTCTTAAATTAAATCATAAGTAAGCTCAGAGAGCTGTGGCTTCAGCTTACGTACATAGAGCACACAAGTTTTGAACAAGCCATCTTGGGCACCACTAATAAAATAGCTACAGATGAGCAGCAACAGCTGGACATCAACTCGTTTTTGCTGTAGTTCATAGTGAATTCCATACTGCTGGGACCCCACTCTTCTCAGCATCAGGTTAGCTAATTTAAAGCCAATTGCCTGCACACTATAATCTGTGCTGACTATAGTGCAGACATGCATTTAACAAAGACTAAATAAAGGTTCAGTTCCGTACATCACAGTCCACCTAAAGCTTATAGATACTTCAAAATAATTTTGTTTTCCCTGCATTTGCACATAGATAAATAGTCTACATAACTGATAGTTGCATAAAAAAAAATAAAAACAAAAAAAGGAAAATACAAATACTAAGATAGTGACTACTAAAAATAAGAAAAAATAAATGAAAATTGCAAAGGAAGATCCACAAATAGCAATGTACCAGGAAGTCT
>NW_008598174.1:0-5108 GCF_000691845.1 Merops nubicus
ATGAGAAACTGTTCGAAGAGGATAAGGGGGTCAGGGGCTCTACTTGCTGGGGACCCGAAAAGAAACGGAGCCCTTGATAAAACTAAAAGTGGGTCCTCAGCAGCAGGAAATTTAATTTTTGGTGGTCTCAGGAGCGGAGTGATCTACTGTTCAGAGACTGCCATCGGGTTGTGAAATTTCTCCAGTGACAGTGCAAGTCATTGGAGCAAAAGGGGAACCCTTTAAAGTATCTGAAATTAAGAATGTTATTTTTGAAAGTGATTTTAGGATAGGAATTGGATCTTTGTTGTTAGTACCTGAAGCAGATTACAATCTTCTAGGGAGAGATTTAGTGGGAGAATTGGGAATTTGGCTGGAAGTTAAAAATAAAGAATTAAATATCAGATTGTGTCCCTTATGGGCTATAGGTGAGGAAAGAATAAACCCAGAGGTATGGTATACCCCGGAGACAATAGGTAAATTGGAGATAGAACCTTTTATAGTAACAATAAAACATCCTGAGATCCCTATAAGAATTAAACAATATCCATTACCTAGGGAAGGGAAACAAGGACTAAAGCCAGAAATCCAGAGATTGCTCGAAAAAGGATTGCTTGAACCTTGTATGTCTCCTTTCAATACCCCAATTTTACCGGTTAAGAAAGCTGATGGCACACATAGACTGGTACATGATTTGAGAGAAATTAATAAAAGGACAGTTGCCCGGTTCCCAGTGGTGGCAAACCCTTATACTATTCTTAGTCAACTGGGACCTGTATATCACTGGTATACGGTAATAGATCTGAAGGATGCATTCTGGGCCTGTCCTTTAGAGGAAAGTTGTAGAGATTATTTTGCCTTTGAATGGGAAGACCTGGACACCCATCGGAAGCAGCAATTGAGATGGACAGTGTTGCCTCAGGGATTCACTGAATCCCCAAATTTATTTGGGCAAGCCTTAGAGCAGATTTTGAGGGAATATAGATTGGGAGAAGGGATCAAATTAATCCAGTATGTGGATGATTTGCTCCTAGCAGGGACTGCAGAGGAAGCAGTCAGGGAAGAGAGTATCAAATTATTAAATTTCTTAAGTTTAAAGGGCTTAAAGGTATCTCAATCTAAATTACAGTTTGTGGAGGAAGTGGTGAAATACTCAGGACACATTTTGAATAAGGGAATGAAAAGACTGGACCCCGAGAGGGTAAATGGGATCCTATCACTCCCAGCCCCAAAAACCAAAAGACAGGTTAGACAAATATTAGGCCTTCTTGGGTATTGCAGACAGTGGATTGAAGATTATAGTAATAAAGCAAAATTTTTGTATGCCAATTAACCCAGGATGGATTACTCAAATGGACAGAGGAGGATGATAATAAATTGGAAGCACTTAAAACAGATTTAGTAAATGCCCCTGTTTTGAGTCTACCAGATGTAAAACGTTCATTCTGTTTGTCAATGTGAATGAAGGAACAGCATTTGGAGTATTGGCTCAGGATTGGGCAGAAAAAAAGAAACCCGTAGGATATATATCGAGGTTGTTGGATCCGGTAAGCAAAGGGTGGCCAACATGCTTACAAGCTATTGTGGCAGCAGCCCTTCTGATAGAAGAGGCTCATAAAATCACTTACGGAGGAGAACTGAAGGTGTTATCACCCCATAACATTAGAGGAATTTTGCAACAAAAAGCAGACAAATGGATAACAGATGCTAGACTTTTAAAATACGAAGGCATTCTGATCTCCTCTCCTAAATTAGAATTAGAAGTAACAAGCCTACAGAACCCAGCACAGTTTTTATACGGGGAACTGAGTGAGGAATTAAATCACAATTGTTTGCACACAATTGAGGAACAAGCAAAAATAAGAACAGACTTAGAGGAGGAGGAACTCGATGAAGGAGAAAAATTATTTGTGGATGGATCCCCCCAAGTAGTTGAGGGAAAACGAAAATCAGGATATGCGATTATAAATGGGAGAACTTATAACGTAATTCAATCTGGTCCTTTAAGCCCGAGCTGGTCTGCACAAGCATGTGAGTTGTATTCAGTTTTAAAGGCTTTACAAATATTAGAAGGGAAAATTGGAACAATTTACACTGACTCAAAATATGCCTTTGGAATAGTACATACCTTTGGAAAAATTTGGGAAGAAAGGAGTTTAATAAATTCTCGAGGGAAAGGACTAGTGCATCAAGAACTAATTATACAAGTTTTGCAGGTGTTACAGAAGCCTTTGAAAATAGCCGTAGTACATGTTAAAGGACATCAAAGGGGATTAGATCCCCTAATCAGGGGAAACAATCTTGCAGATCAGGAGGCGAAAAGAGCAGCATTAATGACAATTTGTAATTACCCTTCTATAGAGAATGGTAAAGAGAAGGACAATCCCGAACACCAGGGTAAAAATTCAGCTTTAAGTTTTACAAATCAAGAAAAACAAAAATTAACACAATTAGGGGTAAAGAGACTAAAGAAGGAAAGTGGGAACTTCCTTATGGTCGTGAAGTTCTCCCGAAGCCTCTAGCCCTAAAAATTCTGCAGAGATTTCATGAAACTACACATTGGGGAACTCAAGCGTTAGTTGATCAATTTGCTATAAAATATGTTTGTGTGGGAATATATAATATAGCTAAGAGAATAGTTGGAGACTGTATGACGTGTAAAAAAATAAACAAACAACAGTTACGAGAAAAAAACCCCGGAGGAAGGGAATTAGCACACAGACCATTTGCCCGTATTCAAATAGATTTTACCGAGCTGCCAAAAGTGGGCCGATATAAATATCTACAGGTAATAAATGATCATTTAACTCATTTTGTCGAAGCATTTCCAACAACTAGAGCAACAGCACAAAAGGTAGTAAAAATATTACTAGAAAATATTATACCGCAATACGGAATTATTGAAACTGTAGACTCCGATAGAGGTCCGCATTTTATTTCAAAAGTAGTCCAAGAAGTCCATTCATTCTTAGGAACTAAGTGGGAGTATCATACCCCCTGGCACCCTCAAAGTTCGGGAAAAGTAGAAAGGGCAAATGGAGAAATTAAAAAACAACTTACCAAATTGATGTTAGAAACCAAATTGTCATGGGTAAAATGTCTTACTCTTGCCCTATTAAATATAAGAACACAGCCCTGAACTGATGTAGGAATATCACCCTTTGAAATGTTATATGGAATTCCATATGATTTAGAAATTCCCCATGATCATCCTCAATTAGAAAGTTCACAAATTAAACCATATATACTTCAACTAATGAAAAGATGACAACAGCTGCAGAAAAAATGTTTAGTGGTACAGCGACCCCCTCTGGACATGGCCATACATAACATAAAACCAGGAGATCGAGTATTAATTAGAACCTGGAAAGAAATCTCATTAACTCCTCGTTGGGAAGGACCCTATCTTGTTTTACTTACTACAGAAACAGCCATCCAAACTGCAGAGAAGGGTTGGACCCACACCAGCTGTGTAAAGGGACCTGTCACGGACAGTTCCTGGAAAGTGACCAGCACACCCAGGGACTTAAAGGTTACTTTGAAGAAAACATAAATGAACATTCCTATAAAGGTCACATATGAGCTAGATCAGAGCGCAAACAATTATATTACTACAGAGGATGTGCAAATTAAATGCAACAATCCAGGCTGTAATTGTTACCCTTGTATTTGTTTTATCTGTAAAGTGTGCCGAGAACGGTGGTGGACCCATTGCCTTAATGGGAGACCCCCCCGAGGGGTCTGCTTTGATTGTTGGAAAATAGAATGTGAGCTTACAGAATTAGATTTGGAAGAATGAGTACTAGCAGGTAAAATCTGGGAAGAATCACGAGAGTGGTGGGACATTTTCACGCAAGGTATACGGCCTGAATATTACTGTTACCATCCTAGTGAATCTATACCATATGCGATTGATAATCTGAAGGGGTGTTGTCGGAAAGACACTCAAGGTGTTTGGTGTCATTCCCCTGAAGTAAAGGATAAGAACTGGGAAGCATATAAACAGAGGCAGGAAACTCGATATAAGCACTCACCCTCCTGAAGACTACCCCTGCTGCTGAGAAGATGAGACACCCCATGGCTCGAAGCAACCGAGTCAACGGGCGAGGCAGAGGAGTAAGAAACTGTGGAGGACTGAGACCCAGAACTGGGACTACAGGAAAGTGCTGGAAGAATTGCCCCAATGCTGAATCAGGGGATTACCACCTGACAACCCCTAAAATTCATAGCCTGGGGGAAACAATAAAAAAAAAGAGAAAAAGGTTATTAATTGGCTGGTTCCCTACCCTTCCCGGCACACGAGCCTCTGTTTATTAATGTTGTGTTTTACATCAGTATCCGTTCATTCATACCACCCCCATCAACCATTTAAGTGGATTCTGCGGGACCTTGTAAAGGGCCAAGTGATAAAAGAAAACATAACTGTGAGTGCTCCAACTTTTACAATAGAGAACTGTGATATATTCCCTGACATGTACCAGTGTTGTTGGTCAAAACCAGGAAGGCAGAGACAGGGAACAATATGGGAAACATATTGGTGTCCTAGCTCAAACCCAAGAAAAAGTTATTGTAATTATCCAGAATATTGGTTTTGTGGATATTGGGAATGTGAGACGATTGTATCCAGTGGAAGATAGAAACCTGAGATGGAAGACAAATTTTTACAAGTGACATGGGGGCCAAATAAATGCACCCACCCAAAATTTGCACCCGAAGGAGCGCTGACTGATGCAGGGAATTGCTCAAAATTGATCTTAAAAATCCAAAACCCAAAGGATGTGGGCTAGTTTGTAGGAAAAATGTGGTCAATGTTTATACACTGTGGTTCCATTGGTCCAGGAACAGTGATTCAAATTATAAAGAATGTGCTACAATCAGAACCAAGTGGGGTTGGACCCAACCCAGTGATAGATAATGAAATAATTCCATTACTAGATAAAGGAGAATCTAATAAGAGCATTATCAAGAATACCACTGTGAAAATTTTCACAGATGTTTCAAGTAAAAGAGATGATCCTCTTTGGAGACTGTTACAGGCTAGCTACAAAATGCTGAATGCAACCAATCCTAATTTGACCGCACATTGTTGGCTGTGTTATAACTTATACCCTCCCTTTTATGAGGCAATT
>NW_008598175.1:0-20818 GCF_000691845.1 Merops nubicus
AAGATGATGGAGAGTGGTCTAGCAATATTCTGGAACCCTTTCAGAGGAGAAGTTGGGACATCTCACCTGCTTCTTTAGATGCATTCACATGGGCTTTTCAGTATTCTGAGAAGTCACTGAACAAAGGCAGATGATCAGGAGCTGCCTTAAACTAGAGGATGAGTTATAGCACAATTCTAAGCTCCCTTCTCCCCCTCCCCTCCCCTTTTTCTTCCCCCCCCCCGGATGACTATGGTTGGAAGGGACCTCTAGGATCATCAAGTCCAACCTATTTTTCCAATGCTAACCCTTAAAATTAAGCTTCTGTTTTCTGAAGTTAGAGAGATTGGGCTCCACAGCCTAAACTAGCATCAACAGCAGGGTGCTTTAGCAGTTGCATGCTCTAGCACCCTGCTGGATGATCCGACAAACTTTCTGTTATAGAGACCTTGAGGCCTGGCTCCCTCTCTCAAAGAACACATGCACTTTTCCACTTTGTGTCCAGGTGCCTTATTTTGCTGCTGCTAGACAAAATGTAAGACCTATACTCACCCCTAAAATGAACACCACTGTGCTCCTCACCAAAGCCCTGCAGATATAGACCAAATATTAACAAGGAGGACTTGATACTAGCCAGCATGGGTTTGTAACAAAACACAGCCAGACAGCAACAGTAAAAACCTTCCTAAACCCCTGAAATTCTTCCCAACTGTCCTTCTTTCCTATAACCCAATACATTTTAATAGCTATTATTGCTAGGAAAACAATGAGGCTTGGCTCTATGCAGAGCTATACAGTCCTTACAAAAAAGGGTGCTCCCTGCCTATCCTTGTACACACTTCACTGGTGCTTTGCACACTGGGGTGTACCTGATTCTTCTGAGACAAGGAGACCAGCCCACCTTTGGATACCAATATTCTGCTCATAAACAAACTCACATGAAAAGAATAAAGTGATGACACCACTGCTCTCAGTGGTTGTGTTGCAGACCAGAATGCTCTGTTACTAGAAAGCCACCCCACATGGAAGCAGTGAAAGATAGAGGTTAAAAAACAACAACAAATAAAAAAAAAAAAATCAGAATCACACAGAGAACATTTAAAAATCTTACCCAACAATTATAACATAAACTGATGAGGCATGAAAAAGCTGTGATATTTTCCCACAGGCTTCTTGCTTAACTGCACTTCAGTGATGTTTCACAGAATTGTCAGAGGCTGAACTCTTAACAGAAAAGTCAGCTTCTTTCAAGTTTCAAGTCCCTCCTTCAAGGCCTGGACTTATTAGAGACACTGACAGAGAATTAAGCTGACAAAATGCCTTTTTTTTTTTCCCTCTTATTTATTTTGCCGGAGGCGTCATTGTCAGAAACACTAATTTGTTTGAGATTTTCAATGATACAGAAAAGTTGACTTGAACCTGAAGTTCAGCCTCAGGTTCATGTACCCTCACAGTAAATTTTTAATCTAATGGAAATAAGAAAATCACACAGCATCAAGAAACTGGTGATTCTTCATGGTGTGTGGGTGTATGACTGTTGAGGAGGAAAGCAGAGGTCATTTAATTATATTTTGTCCTTCCTTCATCTCCACCATTTATTGTCTCTTGTCTAAGCACACTCTAGGTCTTGACGACTAAATGAACAGATGCTAGCCTGTTAGTAAGTGTGGTTTTAAGAATGTTCATTCCAGGAGAAAAGTTTTCTAAAAACATATGGTGAACTAAAGATAATGAAGACTTTTGTTGGCTGGTGTACAGGAACATACCCCCCAGGTGAAATGCTCAAAATACCCAGCATTAAGACAACAGGGTAGAAAATCCCAGGTGAAAGGTGCCACATACCCCGGAAAGTGAGAAAGGGAAAAAAGTTCTCCTTCCTTGTTAGTCCTAGAAAACCTGATAGATGTTCAGTCCTCATTGATTTTTGTACTGATACAGCACTGCACTAGCTGCAGATTATTGCAATATCAGCCATATTGATGTAAATCCTACCACACCTAACACAAAAAGACTAAGAACCACAGCATTTAACAGATGGTCAGGAGCTGGGCTGACTGCTGCAAGCCACCTGTGGCATCAAAAGACACACTGAAATTCAAGGGCTTTGATCACACTCCCTCTGGAAAAGAAAAGTCTAGCCTACTAAAATAACAGTACATGCCCCACCTCAGTTTACAGCCTTCTCCTGACAGCAGTGCTGGAGAACACCAAAGCCTTTCTCCTTCTCTAAGGAACATCTACAAATCATCTAATCGTGAGACAAGGAAAACTCTGATCCTTCACAGCTGAATAAATATTTCATTATTTTCATAGCAGCAAGCTAAACATAAAAGCAAAGGATGTTAGCCATGCATAAGTAGGTAAGATAAAATATGCAGTATTGTGTTTAGTTCTCGATCTTAAAAGGATTTTTAGCAGATGACTAAACACACTAAGTGGCATAGTCAATGGGATAAAATTAAACAAGTACAATTGCACCAGCAACATTAGGCCCTTAGCTATGTGTAAAGCACAACGTTAGAAGTGTCAGGGGAAAAAGTTTCATATAACAAGCAAAACCTTAAGTCTTTTTGCTGCAGCAGGAAGGGGGAGGAGCAGGCACCCAAACATATATTTCTTAGTTTTGTTTTGTTTCATCCTTTAGAGAGAAGCCAACTCTGACAGTGCAACCCCAAGCAAGAAGGGGACAGCAAGCCATATACCACCACTCAGAAGACAGATGCAGAACAAAATTTCTGCTTGCAGTAGCCTGTTTGTACATACTGAAGCACCATGCTGATTTGAATGCAGCTGATCACAGATGCAGGAAAAGCTTCAGGGACAAACTAAAGCAAACTCATCATAGTGAGCATCAGGTACAGATAGCTCAAACTCCACTCTACCTTGGATCTTTTGCCACAGCTTCCACAATTGAACCCAAGTAGCCACTACACATTTCCTTTTCCTAAAGTAATGGTAAAAGGCTAGTAAAAACACTAGAAAATATACAGACCTGTTGAGTGTTGTGTGCCAAGAGCAAGGCAGAACATGGCAAGACTGTTGTGCTCTTCTGTGACCTTACCTGAGCTTTTCCAGCAGTTCATGGCTCCACCTACCAGTGAAACTGGTGGGTTGATTTGCTGGCTAGATACTGCTGCAAGAAAAGGGACAGCACCTAGGGTTATATATTCACCTAGCAGAGCCCCACCCTCAAAGAAAGCCTACCAACCAGCTAGGTCTCCAGCAGAAGCCTGCAGTTCCTGCCTCATCAGACACCACCACATGCACCAGACATTAAGCTACTTGAGAGGCCTGCCCTTGCCCTCAGACCTTGTGCATCTTCTCTGTTTGAAATGCCAATGCCTAAGTTTGGTGTAAGCGACCCAAACAGAAATTGTAACTGTGAAGTAGAAGTGATTTTGCAAAATCATTACAAGCCTGTCCCATGTAGGAGGTCAAACTAAATTTTAAGATTAAAAAAAATCACCTTTTCGTAGGATTTTTGCAAAATAGTCTCATTCTTTATTTCCTACAGCTTGATGCCTTCAGAGGTGACACTGCATATATTTCATGCATCCAAAACACTATCCCATTTTGCCTTCCTTTTCCAAGTAGGACACTAAATTTCATTTTATCAGAGAAAAGAGGTATGTTGTGAGACAAGGAGAAGGAAAGTGGGACCAAGGAGCTTAGTGATAGTCACCAACCAGCAACTCGGTTTTCATTCTGACAAGCTCAGCATTTCTTCTTTGTCAGGACTATGTTATCTCTGCACCTAGCCAAGAGTTTCCAAAAAAAACCCACTGAACAGGAGGGCAGTCAATCACAGAGTAATTTTGTTCTTTTGCTATTAAATTTAAACACTTGGGGAGTAGGGAATGAAGAATTAATTAGCAGTTACAAGTTTTTTTTTTTTCTTCTTCAAATTTTCATGTCAATATATTATTCAACTTCTATTTTAGGTCAAAGAGATAGGAAGTGGCTAAGAAGATTTTTTTTTAAAAAAAATACTCATTTTTAACTGAAAGAAGTTTAATTATTGCCACTAACAAAATTAATGATCCCCAAGCCCATGGAGTTTCCATAGGTCCCATTGGGTACAACAAAGATTGAACAAGGGTATAAACTAAATTCACTTAACCAGGATCAATAACTTATCTCCTATAAAATACAGTCTTAATAGTTAAAGAGCTCATCTTTTTCTTTTCTCAGATACTTCCAGTTTTGCAGCTCCCCAAAGACCCATATACTCCTTGCAACTGATTGGGATTTCCTATTTTGAAAAAGTTAAGTGTAGAAGTGTTCAGTTTACAGACATTTTGCCAGAAAATTAAAAATTATTCTGACAATTTCACAAACTGAGTTTGATCATTTCATGTTCAATTCTAAAGATAACCAGCCAAAACACTGGGATTTTTTTTGTGATGAATTGAAAAACAATTGAAGTACAACTAAAATGATCAATGTAAAGAATATACCTCAACACAATTACTAAAGAATGCAATTATGGATCAGTAAACCTTTTAAAGGCAGATCGATCTAAGTTAGGCAACGTCATAGCTGTAACTGTTATCTCCATATTAATCTTATTTACAGCCTGGTAGACTTCATAAACAGGAATCAAACTGCAACAGTTATAAAAGCAGTAGTATGCAGCTGAACAGAAAGAGAAGCTTCACCCAGGCACAGCTTTGGATGAGATTATGTGTACATGGGAAGGAAAGCTTCTGTACTTGTGCATGAGGTTCTCTGGGTGCAGGACTCTGCATTTCCCTTTGTTGAACTTCATGACATTCCTCCCTGCCCCATCCTCTAGACTATCAAGGTTCCTCTGAATGACAACACAACCCTTTGGCATATCAGCCACTCCTTCCAGTTTTGTATCATCTGCAAACCTGCAAATGATACAAATATGATATAACTCCCTAAGTCCTCTGTCCCACCCATCATCTAGATCAATAATGAAGAGGATAACCAGCTTTGGACTTAGTGTTCACACTTGGTACTTCACTACTTATTGGCCTCTAGCTATTCTTTGTGCCACTGATCACAACCATCTGAGCCCAGCAGTTCAGTTGGTTTTCAGTCCACCTCACTGTCCAGTTATATAACCTGTATGTCACTAGCTTTCCTGTGAGGATACCATCAAAGACTGCCAAATGTCCTGCTAAAAACAGATTAAACAACATCCACTGCCCTTTGCTCCTCTACCAGGCCACTCATTTCTTTACAGAAGGCTATCAGGCTGCTTAAGGCTTTCCCTTCATAAACCCATGCTGATTACTCCTAATCAGCCTTTTGCCCTTCAAGTGTCCAGAAATGGTTTCCAAGATTAATTGTTCCATTACCGTCCCAAGGATAGAGGTGAAGCTGACCAGTCTGTAGTTCCCTAGATCCTCCTCCTTGAAGCATGTGGTATTTACTCTCTTCCAGTTGTCAATCATCTCCTCATCACTATGACTTTTGAAAGGTTAGTGGCTGTACTATTATATCAGTCTGCTTCCTCAGCATGCATGGGGGCATCCCATCCCATGCACTCCAGTATGACCAGTTTAAGTGTTCCCTAACCTAATCCACTGCCACCTTGCTACAGACTTTTCTTCTGCTCTGAGAGACCAGGGATTCATGAAAGGTAAACATTACTGTTAAGGACTAAGCTGAAGTTGCCAAAACACCTTTGGCCTTTTTGGTTTCTTTTGTCATCAGAGCCCCTGCCCCATCCAACACCAAGTCTGTGTTTTCCCTTGGCTTCCATTAGCTTCTGATGTACTGATAGAAGCCCTTTATATCACCCTTCACATACCTCACCAGACTCAGCTCCAGATGAACTTTGGCTTTCCTAATCCCATTCCTGCAAACTTGGACACCTACTCTACCTACTGACTGGGCCACCTAGCCCCAGTTCCACCTCTTGTACCCTCTCCTGATGTGACCAGCTTTTGTCAGGAGCTCCTTGCTCACCCACACAGACCTGCTGCCTTTGCTTGTTTTCCTGCTCATTGGGATAGACAGCTTTTGAACGTAAGAGCTTATTTTCTGCAACTGGGTAGAGGTAAAAAGGACCTAAAAGAGTTAGAAATTCCAACCTGAGAACAAAATGGACTGAGAGCAGTCCAAAGGCAGAGTAGAAGCAGAAAGGATGCAAGCTCTAAGGATTTTGCACTGTGGTCCTTCTATGGCTGGCACAGATTGCAAAGCACAGTGCAATTTCAGGATGCCCTGAAGCTGCTCTAATATTATACCTAAGAGCTGCCAGTTGTCCCAGAATACAAAGGTGCATTGCAGCTATCCTTTCTTCTTACCTTACATTCTGGTTCAAAAAGAGCAACTGAGAATTGGGGTCTCGGGAGCCAGAAGTCACACACCTTTTTCTGACCTGAGGCAAGGGGAGGTTCTCCTCATACTTTCAAGCTATTCAATATCTCTCTTCCTAAATTACTGAGTGAGACTTTACTGCCTGATCCTTGAGAGAAACCCTTGTTATTTCTCACTTTGGTATCTCTGACCTGCCATACCTTACTCTTTCACTGCAGCTTATTTCATTAAAGTTAGAAATGTCTAACTTCGCTATCTCTCCAAGCTTGACTTGCACACTTCTAAAATAATAAAATACAAAAAAAATTGTTATCAAAA
Source organism: Merops nubicus (assembly GCF_000691845.1). Lineage (NCBI taxonomy): Eukaryota > Metazoa > Chordata > Aves > Coraciiformes > Meropidae > Merops > Merops nubicus. Next base: position 6,592 of record NW_008598175.1, read on the forward strand.
GGTAAACCATCAAAGGTCAATGTTAACGAAGTTGCAACAACTTAATGTTATGTTACATGTTAAGCAACTGCGTTATAGTCTGCTTAGCACTAGAAAGGTTATGACTGGCAAAAGTTTAAACAGAAGCTTGCTTTGTTTGCCCATGAAAAAGCACTTATTGAACTCACCAAGTCTCATGCTCCAGGACACCTCCTGCTCACTTATCAGCTGTCTGCAGCTGTACTCCAGGTCACACTTGCTGCCAAAGAGAGGAGAGAAGCTGGCCACAGCAAAAGCAATGCCACTAAAGGAGGTCCTGACGCCCAGCAGGCCTCTGTTGGAGAACAGGACCCCTGGTACACTGTCCACCACACAACTGGGGAGGTACATCCTGCGCTGGGTTCATCATACCCTCAAAAAACTGTAAAACTACCTCTATCAATTGACCCAGGGCATGGGTTTTTACATATCAACATCCAGATAATCTGAGAACTCTGATGTCTGTGGCTCTTGGCCCTAGCGGTTGGCTAATGTTCAGAGCTCTACATCCATTAGAACACAGTTCAGTCACTGAAGACAAATTAACATCTGCAAATCGGTTCATTAACTATGAACACACTCAAAACATCTACCCATCTTTCAAATACAGCAGGAGAAAAGACTTGGCAGTTTCCTACCTCAGAAACCTCAAGTGTCTCTCACATAAGGTCTGTTTGGAGGACATACTTCAGTTCCTGGCAAGGCAAAAATCTCTTGCTTGCTTTTTCTAAATGCACAGCCTGTAGGCAAAAAGACATACCTTGTTGCAAACAGGGATACTCCTCAGTGCCTATAGCTCATATGTACCTGCTATAGGTATCTACCACCTTAGGATGCCTTTATCCACAGCTGTCTTCATAATTGTTAAAACAGCTTTTTTACTTCTCTGGAGTCATTCTTTTTCAGGCTCTGTTGAAAAACCTACCGCCTCCTGCTGCCAGCTATTAGCACCTTCTGGCTTAACAATAGGCTCTTTGTATTATTTTTGTAACGAGGTATGTGAAGCAGACCTGTATATATATATATATAAATATGTCTATTTCTATTTGTTAACGAAGAAGCAAAAGCCTTGCTTGTTAGGCTGTTACGTACAACTAGTAGAATTTTTCTTTCCAGTATGCAAATGCTTTGAAAAAATTCAGAAGAGAGCTTTGAATGAAATCTCCTCAGTCATCCTGCAATAAATGAAACCCATAGAAGAGGACTACATCCAAACTGAGGGAAAATTAAGTCTCCTAAGGGCTGAAGGGCTACACAAGACTTGAGTTCTGCCAAAAAAAAACCCCAATATTGACCAAGTGTTCAAATTACAAATAATATTTAAAAAAAAAAAAAATAAAACTGCTACACTGCTGAGCAACCACATTGGTTTCTAGCCTCTGATGCCCTGCTCTAAGCTTTATTTTTGGTCTGCACCTGTCAGCCTACCTGGAGTTCATTACTGGTGTAAGTACCTGAATACCTCTGCAGATCTCAAGTTCCACAGACCAAGGGCAATGGAGGTGACGTGTCACTGTCACAAGGATCCCCCTACATGAGGCTGAGTCCTAGAGAGAAACTGTCTGACATCAAGAGAGCCAAAACCCTGAATAGAAGCTCTCTTCACTACAGTGAAGGTATCAATACACCAAGGACTCTCATTTGTCCCACATCCCTCAACAATTTGATCCTGTAAGACATAACACACTCTGAGGTATATCCTGCAGAATTACAGTGTTGGCTCTCTCCCTGCACCCTTGCCTTGCTTTTTGCAGTAGAACCAGCTGCAGGCTCACTTCTAGATGAGATTACATTGGCCTGCTTGCCTGATTGTCTTCATGCACTCAACTCAAGGGCAGAAATTGCATGCAGTGTTATTGAGATACTGATAGTTAGAGAGGATAGAGTTTAGCATCCAGATTCAAAGGTATAGCTCACATGCATAAAGGAAGCCATTCAGCAAGAAAAAAGAAACTTTTCTTTTGCAAAACAAACCGATTAATCAAATGGAAAGGGAGGAAAAAGATAATGGGAAGAACACACACAATCTTCACAAATCAGTTTCTTGTTTTCCTTTATTCTATTTTGGGTTTGCTTTCTGTTTCTTAAATGAGTGTTTTTACTGCCTGAGTGAATGTAGCAGATGTTTCCCAAGGCTTTTTTTTTAAGCATTGACAAGGTGCCAGTAGTGCACAAATGTGGCACATACAAAGGAAGATACTTCCTTAAGAGTGAGTAGCAAGTTAAAAAAAAAAAAAAACAACCAAACAAAACAACATAACAACAGATATCCCTGTTTCCTTTTGACATTAAAAGAGGCATTTTAGTTCACCTTATATGGATTTCAATCCTCAAAAATCCCTAGCATTTTTGCTTCTTTCTACTTCTTTCCCAGACCAGAAGTCTTCTGAAATACTATAGAATACAAGTCTTCAATAGGTCACTGATTTCTCTGATTTTTTTTTTTTGAGAGCTTTATTTTCAATTGACTTTTAATGTCTGCATTTTTTTTTTAAAATTATCATTTTAAAAAATAATCTCATTTATTTTCAGTAAGTGTCATGCCTCCAAAAAGCAGCCCATCCTCAAACTATACAGAATCAGGCACATAAGAACTACATTCTTCAAAACCATAATATCCTACCAAACATTTCTAAAAGAAGATAAAAATAAAACAGACCCAAAATAAGTGGCTTCCCTCAGAAAACTACTGCCAGCCAAAGCAAAACTTTGAAAAGCTACAAATTAATTTTACCTACAACCACAACTTGGCAGTTATTCCCAGGTTTTCTTAAATGGTATTCTCTGTTCTGCTGCAAATATGACATACATGGGATACATCACAAAAAGGTCAGTATGGTCTTTGTTGCCAGCATATTTATACTAATAGAAGCCTTGAAACTAATGGATATACCAATTTAGAAGAGACTTCTCCAGTGACAGATATGCCTCAGGCCTGGCACATCATTTCTGCCACCCAACATCAACACTTTGCTTCCCAGGAACATCAAATTTATATGAGGAAACTTAAAGGCACTAGAAGCATACAGGCACATGTAACATGATGCCAGCTATTGCTGCTTCCAAGAGGCAAATGCTCCTACAGGTGTACTTCCACCTGAGAGTCAGAAGTCAAGCTGGAGAGCCTCAGGAGAAAGTAAATGTCACAGCTTTGGAGTGTGTGAAGGATCTACTGGCCAATTTTAAAACACACTGCAGAAAAAATAAGACAAAATACAGAAAGTTCAGAGTAACTGCCCATGAGTACCTTTGGTGGTGAAGAGGGTTGACATACCCAAGATCTTCCTCATTCCTTAGGAATATCTCAAATTATGTGTTTCATATCATGCTTTTAAATGTCGTGTCTCCATAGCAGACACTGGTTTGGCTGGCCCAGGAGAGGCAAATCCTTAACCCTAATCCTAATTCCTTCCCTAGGAAAGAGGCAAACGTTAAGTCAGTGAACATGTAAGCAGACATGCCTGCAGCTTTGTTATCAGAAAGCTGTTTGGAAAGAGAAAGCAAACTAAGTGGAATGGGGCCAGGAAGAGCGAGCTGAGGCTGGCTGCATAAGAAGCAGAGCACTACAGGACAGAAACAGAAAGATGCCGTGCAGGGTGATACCCTCCCCTACACTGCCCATGCAGGAGCAACTTTATTTTATAGTCAGTGAATTCCTCAGCAGTGACAACACAGGTCTGGAACATTCAAAACAGCAAACACAAGGAATCATGTTACTTCAGGAGCAGACAAACAAGTATCTGAACTGCATCCTCTGTTCAAGAGAAAAAGAAAAAAAAAAAAAACAAACCACAACCGACAACCAAGCACCAAGGTGCAATAACCCTGGCAGAGGACACATTGAAAGCTGCGCACAGACTCCCAAGCCAGTGAGATGTTTGACAGAAGAATACAAGCTGGCAGCGTTGCTTAATCTGCATTTCAAGGGCAGAGCTGAAATTGCAGTTGCACACAGTGCAAATAGAGATCATTGAAGGGTATTCTTATACACCTTTTGCTGAAGAAGACCAGCCAATTATCTTCCTTTTCCAAGTGCAGGTCTCTACATCTATCCGTGTTCCCTGGGAAACGTGAAAGAGTAGAAAGAAGTTAAATAAACAGCTCTGCACCTTTTATTGTCTTAACAGAATACCAATAAGGGTAATCAGGAGAAAGCTTTTTTCTTTGGAGTCCTTTTTGCATCAAACTATCTCAGTAAAGAAATATAACTTTAACCTGTCTCTGCCTCACAGGACCATATTTGCACAATTATCAGTACTGATCAGGCTAAAGGAAGCTAGTCTTCTTTCTTGGAAAAGCATGACCTAGTTCTTAATGTCCTATTTCTATACCTAGAGTCTCTGAATGCTCAGTTCAGCTGTTGGGAAACAGCAGCAACTATTGCACAGGCAAACCCAAAGTATTTTGAATCTCTGCAGTTTAGGAAAACACTTCTACCAACCCATGAAGAAGTGATTCCAGGAGATGTGTTTCACAAAACCAAAAAGGGTATAGAGACGTTGCTAAAAAGTGAAGTTCAGAGGCTCCAATAACAAGGTACTGATGGCCTAATTTTCATAGCTGTTGAGCCCTCTTTTCACTTTAGAGGAATTGCATAGCACTAAATTCCTCTGAAGGAAAAAACATGTTACGTCCAAAATAAGTGAAAATTCCCATCAGTCCTACAAGTGCCAGCCCTGGTGCCTGAGGAACAATGGCTGCATGTCCTGCTGCTGCAGCATGGAAGAGTGATGCCACCCAAGCATTTAGAGCAAGGGTTACACGTGCTTTACTCTCGGCAACAACCTTGCAGTATTTAACAGGATGACTTGAGTTTTTCCTCCCATTTGGTAAAGAGTCAGGTAGGAATCACTAAGTCTGATGATCTCGGAGTTCACCCAGAAAAGCTTGAAGTGAGGGCAGAGTTGGGAAAGAGGTAATTAAGGACAGGTCTGATAAAAAAATATGGAACTGTGGATACTGAGTATAAGCAGTTACCAACTTCCAAGTAAAGGACTGTGGAACAGGTGGGAGTACAACTTTAAGAGAAATTTGGAGACAGGAGTATCAAATCCAAGATGTTTCTTGAAGTAACAGGAAGTTATGCTACAGAGTTCCTTGCCACAGGATGTTGTGGATACATTTCCATAGGTCCAAAAGAGACTGGACACAGTTAAGGAACAAAAGTCTGCTGATGGCTATTAACTCAAATCAACACTTTTGGTTCAGGATGTCCCTGTGGCACAAATTACCCTGTCTGGGAAAGCACTCTGGGACAATACTGCTAAATACCAGACCTGCTTCCATACCCTCTGTTAGACATTACTGACCATTATCAGAGATGAGAGACTAAGCTAAATGGACTTTGTCCGACCTTGCAAGAGCATTCTTGTGAGAATGCAGGCTGTTTGGTTGGGTGTATGGGTCTGGACTGTGTACAGAATACAGTTATGGTGCAGTGAAAGAGGCACACAGTCATAACCCCCAGCTCTGCCCTATAGATCATCCAGCATTGATAAAGATCCATTACTAAAAGCATAAACAACGTTATCAAAGAGATTCATATTCAGCTACATGGGGAGCTGAATTCTTGGCTTCATTCTTCACTGCAAGGGCTCTAGACACACTGCCCAAGTTGCAGAAGGCAAAGGCAGGTGACTGGGACAAGGAAGATACATCCACTGTAAGTGAAGATTAGGTTTGAAACCATCTAAAGAACCCAAAGGTGTACAAGTCCATGGGACCCAGGGAGATCCATCCACAGGTCCTGAGGGAAGCAGCAGACGAAGTTGCTAAGCCACTTTCCATCATATTTGAAAGCCATGGCAGTCTGGTGAAGTTCCCACTGATTGAAAAGGGGGAAACATAACTCCCATTCTCAAAAAGGGAAAAGAGGAAGACAAGGGGAACTACAGATGAGTCAGTCTCACCTCTGTGCCTGGCAAGATCATGGAGCAAATCTTCCTGAAGCATCTGCTAAGGCACATGGAAAATGAAGGGGTGAGTGACAGCAATGAATATGGCTTCACCAAGGACAAATTGTCATGCCTGATGAATTTGGTGGCCTTTTACGATGGAGTTGTAGTGTCTGTGACTAAGGGAAGCGCAACAAACTTCACCTACCTGGCCTTGTACAAAGTGTTCAACACTGTCCTGCACATCCTAATGTCCAAATTGGAGAGACATAGATTCACTGATTGAAAAGGGGGAAACATAACTCCCATTCTCAAAAAGGGAAAAGAGGAAGACAAGGGGAACTACAGATGAGTCAGTCTCACCTCTGTGCCTGGCAAGATCATGGAGCATCTGCTAAGGCACATGGAAAATGAAGGGGTGAGTGACAGCAATGAATATGGCTTCACCAAGGACAAATTGTCATGCCTGATGAATTTGGTGGCCTTTTACGATGGAGTTGTAGTGTCTGTGACTAAGGGAAGCGCAACAAACTTCACCTACCTGGCCTTGTACAAAGTGTTCAACACTGTCCTGCACATCCTAATGTCCAAATTGGAGAGACATAGATTTGATGGGTAGAACACTTGATGCATAAGGGATTGGCTGGATGGTTGCACTCAAAGAATTATGGTCAACAACTTGATGTCCACATGGAGACCAGTGGCAACTCGTGTTCTTCAGGGGTCAATACTGAGAAAGGTGCTGTTTAACATATTTGTTGGTGACACGGACAGTGTCATCGAGGGCACCCTCAGAAAAAATGTCATCCCTTTGCAGATGACACCAAGATGTGTCACGCAACTGACATGTTGAAAGGAAGGGATGTGATCCAGAGGGATATTGACAGGCTTGAGAAGTGGACTCATGCTAACCTCATGAAGTTCAACAAGGCCAAGTGCAAGGTCCTGCACCTGAGTCAGGGCTATCCCAAGCACAAATACAGGTTGGGCAGAGTATGGACTGAGACCAGCCCTGCAGAGAAGGACTTGGGGGTGCTGGGTGATGAAAAGCTCAGCATGAGCCAACAATGTGAGAGTACAGACTAGAATGTCAACCGTATCTTGGGCTGCATCAAAAGCAGCATGGCTAGCTGGTTGAGGGAGATGATTCTGCTGCTCTGTTCTGCTCTGGTGAGACCTCATCTACATAACTCGATTACAGGAGGCAATGCCACAGAGATGTATGAAAGGTTAGGTCAAAAAAATTACTGACATCAGCAGAAAAAGAAATGTATCATAAGAAAAATCCAATAGCTTTTGTATCATTTATCAAAACTAAAAAAAAAAAAAGACTTTATGGAATATCTTTTAAAAATTCTGCTTGCATCTCAAAACATCCAATTCATTTTGGAAACACACCACCTACTGTATATTGGACAAGTATAATCATTCCAAGAGTGACAAGTCCAAAATGACAAAGAACATTGTTGCTGTTGTTATGATGATCTATTCTTGTTGCTTCTCACATTTTTCTCTTTCATCATGTAGTGATGATACAGATGAGACAGGCTCCTATTGTAAATCACACAACTACAAAATACATTTTTTTTCCCCCCAGATCTTTTAACCTTTTCCATTCAAGGTCTAATGCAAACAAGCAATTAATTTGTTAAGTTCCCATTGTTAGCCCTTCAGACAATGAGCTTGGGAAAAAACAGTTTGCAGTCCTCAAATTTGAATACACAAAACCAGCACTAAAATTTACTTATGTCACATGAATACAAGATGCAATCCCTCTTCTTGAGGGAAGTGAAGTCCCTCTTCTTGACTCAATTATCCTTAGAAATCAGCCTCTGGTCTTAATCACAGGATAAAGTTTAAAATGTTGATCTTATTATTTGCTGTCAACTCATTAACACCTTTCACCTGTTTTCCTTGTCAGTTGTGTTTGGGTTTTTTTTCTCCAGTGAACTGGTATTTTATTCTTTAATAATGATGAAGGTCTTATTGATCACTTGCTACAAATTTTCTCTCTCTCAAGTGTAGGCAACTAGCAGGCAACAACTGCAGCTCAGCTACTGAAGAGAGCATAAATCAGTTTTGCTGGATAGTGTGAAGCCAGAGGAAATGTGGTTTTAATAAATTTATGATATGATTAATTGATGCTGTTGTCTGCAATAGAAGAATGGACTTAATTATCCAGGGCTGTTCCAGTCCTATTTTCCTACATCCTGAAGTTAGCATATGGACAACCAGTTTCACTGTGAAACCACAGAAACGCAGAAAGCCTATCCTCCACCATCTATCAGGTTGATTCTCACATTAGCTTCAGCGTTCTTCATCCCTGCTTCCTTTGCAAACATTATTAATCTGCTTCCATAGGATAGTTTTACTTAGAATGACTTGACTACTATTTGAGTAGCTCATGAAAAGTCTGAATAGTGCCTATTGTACTATTCCCAGAATTTTCTGAATAACTTCTCTGAGAAAAAAATAAAGATCAAGCTGTAAACATTTTAACTTGCCACACTTACCCTGCAGCAAATGCTGCAGTTTAAGGGGAAAAAAAAAAAAAAAATCTCACAAGTTGATGTACCTGATGCATCTGCCATTAGAGCAGATTAGTTAAAAAATAATAGATTTTTGAAGCTGATGTAAATATATAGACATATGTATTTACACATACATAGGACAGTCTAAACATTTGTAAAACTGAAGGTTTTCCCTAAACCAGATTACCACCACCTAAAGATGGTAAAAAGAAATCCATTATATAAATGAAAAATAAAAATGATATCACAGATCTCTTGCTTAAGTCACTGAAAAGAAATTGATCGATTGGCAGATAACAGGATGGACTTTTACCACAGAAGGCAGTTGTCTCTCCTGTTTCCTTCCCTCCAAATCAAAACAGCCCAAATGCTTCACCTTTTGTGTCAGCTCTCAGTCTAGTACAGGTGTTTGTGAGAAGAACACATGGATCAATGTGCCATCTAGCCCAGTGTCTTCTGTCCACCTGTAGCAACAGCAGAGCCTTGGGAACTGAACTAGAAAATAAGAATGTATCTGCAGTACTGCCCTTCCCCTCTGACCAGCAGAAGTCCATGGACCTCCTGGGCTGCCTATAGCTTTTGTGTTTAAAAGCTCTGAACAGAGGTTCCTTCCTGAATCAGTTAATCTACTTTTGTGACCATGGAAATTGTGGCAACTCCTGCAGCTCTTTAAGTGAATGCTGTGTGAGGATGTCCCTCATATTTCATTTGATCTGTCACCAGTGATTTTTCATTTGTTGCCCTGGTTGAGAGACACTGTGCAGGCAGTTGTCATCCACCTTTTCTGTGCCTCCTTTTATAAGCTTCTGTTATGCCCTTCCCAGTCACCTTAGAGCTCTGGTTTTTCTCTAACACGCAATTACCACCAGCCAGTGCTTGTTATTCTACATGGATATTACAGCTCCCTTTTTTCAGAGGGCTACAGTACCTGTCTATAGAGAATGAGAAAAATAGGCAGACTAAAATGTATGTCTTTTTCTCTGTAGTGAGACTTCATGCATCCCTTGGTAAAGTGCAGGGTCACTGTAAGTTTTGTCTACTGTTGGTCATTCCCAGAGAAGAGTCAACAGTTCCCAGGACACTAGTGCTCTTTCTGCTCCTCTCACTCCTACTGGACAAAGAATAGGGAGGGAGGAAGCAAAAAAAGCTCTATGAAGTGTTACTGAGAAGCAAATGCTTTATTTCTGTGCTTTCAGAGGACTTGGACTTCAATATTTTGGATATCCACTGACATCTTTCCCGGAGATAAATTGGTCTTGTCTTTTCTGGTTCTAGCAGAAATAGAAGAGGAGCTGGTTTTCTTATCTCCCTACAGTTATGTACCCTTTGCCTACACAGAAAGCAAGCAAAAGTCTCTTCAACTGTATGTCAGCCTCACAGTTCATTTTCAGCTTACAGAAGAGGACTAAGTGGCAAAAAGAAATAGAAGTCCATGTTACTAAGCAGTTTTAACAGAAAATATCCTTCAGTGTAATTTGATGCAGTATGAAGAAGTGGTACATATTTAGCTGTGGTAATAGTGTTTTTCCCCATTGCTTTGCCTTTTCCCCACCATTAACTTAGTTACCCCCTTTACCTTCTCAGATCACTGGAATCAGTTTGGATTTATCTTAAAAAAAACCTCATGACTGTGAGCAAACAGGATAGGCTCGATCATCTATGATCTTTCAGATCAGGCAATTAGGTAGAACTATCTGAGGCTAGGAGTAACTGGAGAGGAAGAAATGGATGCCACTGCATCATGATTTCCCTTCTGAAGGCATTCATCACTCCTTTCCCTTTACTTAACAGAAGGTGTGTCATCTGGAGCGCTCCTGAATTGTGTCTGGCAGAAAATAAAGACAAGAAAAAAGCAAACATTTTGTGGCTGTGCAAGTGCTTCTGCCAGCATTTGGACCACTGCCAGCTTATCAAGTGTGAGTTTACAGAGGGTTACGATGCTCTGTCTGGGCATTTGAGGAAAACTGTAGAACCTCAGAACACAGGCTTTTAGGTGTGAATGGTGTGTGCTGAATCGTAATGTAGAGTTGCACTGACATTTGGAGTGGAAAACAATTACTCAGAATTGTTTCCCACTTTCCTCCTAAACAGGGATCTTCTGGTGTTCCGTTAATTTTCTGTTCCTTGAAAAATTATACATGTAAGAAAGATGAATGCTATATATTCACTTTTCTGTAACAGTTACTCTTTTGCTTTGGGGGGGTGGGGGAAAAAAAAAGTCCAGTCTGGAAAAAATTTCTCATTTTTTAATTTTTTTATTAGAATATATAGGCAACAGTATAGTCTGAACTGCATCTACAATGTATGAAGAATTTCTAAAAACTCCACAGAATTCAAGTGTTTTCCCCCCATCTTCAGATGTTATACATAGAAAATATTTCACTCTTATTCTATTTCTAGCATAAATGCTTTCAGAACTGACGTCAGATGGAAAGAACTGTAAACCAACCATGGACAAAACATACTGCTGCTAGCAACTGCCTTGAGAGACTGATAATACAAGACTTTCCACTTTAGAGTCCCTCAGGTTTGAAGCTGCCCAGCATAGGGTATATACTTCAATGAAACGGAGCAGTTACAACACATTTCAACAGGGAAGAAAAGAAGATAGGACAGAAAATAGTTGAACTACATTGAAGCAGCAGCTACAGAGTCTGTAAGGCTAGAAAGAATCAATGTCACAATTTAAATATTTAATACAAAGAATTCAAAGTTAACATTTTGGTATTCAGGTAAGTATTCATCTTTGCAAACCACAGTATCTTCCACAGAAAAGAACTATAGGTGTATACTTGAGGGAAGCCTGCTTTTAAGGAATTAATTGTTAGGGCCAAGCGACAGGAGGGCAAAGTGCTCAGGTAAGAATTCATAAGGAGATACAAAATCCTAGGAGCCCAAGCTCATTTAAATTCAGAAGCAAAAAAGGAAAAGTTAAAATATTACAGTACAGAATGTACTGTATGTAATGTAAACATGCATATGGACAAAGCTGCCTTTTTGAAGGGACAATAAATCAAACAGTCCCCAGAACAGGTTCTGGACTCTTAACATGCAACTTCATCTTCATATCATGGTAGTACATGTGGTGGGAGAAGCACCATACATGTCATACAGGAACTGTAAATAGAGAGGACAGTCTTAGGTTGAAGATTCACTTGTTTCAAAGAGAAGAAATATTGGCACAATGTACCATAGAGATTCCAGGCCCAAGAGGAGAAACAAGGAGAATATGTACCACTGCCACTCACCCACATAGTCCAAACTCTAATTCGGATTAGAGGCTTCTCCAATTCACATGTACTTCTAATTAAAGTAATGGTAAAGGTTTTGTAAAGCAAATGAGTGCCTGTACAGCACCAGAGTGTAGACCCTCATCTGTTTGGGAACCTGGAAGTAAACCATCTTGTCCTTTGAAGTTCCAGGAGGCTGTTTCTGCTTGAACTAGGAGCCCAGAAGAAATGTACCATTATTGAGAATTATACCTTCTCGTGACTAAAATTTAATCTCTAGAGATCAAGGCAGTTTTCATGCCATATCTAATTACATACAGTAATTCTAAAGGAAAACACCAGTAATTCTCTCCCAGTACGATAGATACGTTGAAGGTTTTTTTGGTACAAGATGCTAAGTCTAGTTTTCAGCAGCACTGTAGCTTATGGCCATCAGTACCTACTTAAGTCGTCAAATGAAGTTTGACATCACTACCTAAATCTCAATGTCAGGAAAGGATTTACAAATTAGAACTACTATCTAGCAGAGCTGACTAATAGGCTGGAGAGATCAATGTTGATCAGAGCATGATTTCAGCTGTCAAACATGTACACCTAACTACATGCCAGTAGGGCTCAGCAATTCAAGGCATATGTCAGTAAATCAGCGAGTTACACATGCTGGAAGAGGCATATACACATATTAAAGCAACTGTAAACAGAGATGACAAGTACCATTTTGGGATTGGAAAAAACCTGCATTTCAGACTGAAAAAGAACATTAGTGCATGCTACAGGAGATAAAGTATTTTAAAATCTTAAAAAGATAAAGTAATTGATAAAATACAAGAGCTGTGAGAAATAGAATGAGGCTAAGCTATTGAAAAATGCACAGATAATTTGAGTGCAGTTAAAGACCTTTCTAAAGTGATTAGATTGGAAGTAAATACTTCTAAGAAAGACTTAGAAGTCAGTTCTAGAGGTGATGAAAAACATCTTGTGGCACAGTAGGACTGTTTCCATCAACATCTAAATGTCTAAATATTTCAAGATTTTTGGGTCACATCTAACAATTTTGTAAATACCACTAATATAAAAAGTCAGAGATGTCTTATAATTCAAACATTACATGCTACTGGAGAACAGAACCAGTTAGGAATTTCTCAGTCAAAAAGTAAGGTTCTTAAAGTGCGTGTTCATTGAAAGATCCCTAGTGCAAATAAAATTTCTGTCTCGTGTTTGGGTAGTATGCCCAACCACCTATCTCAACAGTGCAGAAATCTGGAAAGTGTAATTTTTCATTAGATAGTTCATTTATTAAAAGAGGCCAAATTAAAATACATAGGCCTGACCCAAATTTGGGGTTTGTGTGATTTCCATTTAAAATCAACTTGCTCTGACTCAGGACAGAAAAAAATACTAAATCTCCAAAGTTAACATGGGCAGGCAGAGCAATTCCCTGCTGTCATAAGGAGGAGTGCATTTCCACTGACTAAAATATCTGTGTTTAGATTTTTCAAGTGCCAGGATTTTCCTTGTTGGAAGTTTTGGCTTCAAGGGGAATTTAGAGTGTAAAGTCTTGGCCAGGACTGTCTCTCCTGAAAAGTCTGAAGCAAACTTAACTAGGTAAAGAGACTGGCATCTTACTTGTAGAAATGTAATGACATCAAAGTTTCTGGGAGTCTATGCAATTATGTCAGTATCGTTTTATACCTTCCCTCTTCCCTCCAGTTTTCCTGTGGTTTTGCCTGGGATGATATATTTCTGATCTCCTGGTAGTTTTATGGATCTTTGGTAAAAGTGCAAAAGACCACGACACCACATCACAAGGGAGAATGAAAAGGCTCTGAGGCTTCTGGCTAATCTCGCTAGCCAGGCAGAGCCACTCTGAACAATACCTTTAAGACACTACCATCGCCACCACCTCCAGTCAGTAGCTGGGGAGAAGTAAAATAGTTTAGATGAGTGCTAGGGTATGGCCAGAGTTTTATATGCAGTGAGTGGAAAAACCATAAGAATGGGCAATTCTATTCCAGGGTCCTGCCATCCTCTGCTGACCTTCCCTCCCTTATTAATCATTATAATCATGGCATTTTCCTCAAATTTCTTACCAACTGGCAGGCAATGGCCTAAATCTGCAATCAGTTTTGCTTTTGATTGTGGAAGTAATAGAAGTACAACAGTAATCAGAAAATAAAACTGGCCTAGAAGAGAGGCACATTGTCATTGTACAAAGCTCATCCTTGCACTTTTGTAAGTCTCACTGAACTTCTGAAAAAAAAAAAAATAATCTCATTTTCTTCTTGCAGAGCTATAACGTCTGTCAAAGAGCAAAAAGGATTCTGTCCAGCATCTAGGATTAGCAAGATTACGAGATAGGAAAAGAAATGCCTGGAGAATCATTTGCATTGGTGATTTACACAATAATACAGCTTTGCATTTTAGGACTGAGTGATATTAGCAAGGTGGCAGGAGAGAAAAAAAGGCATAATGTGAACAAGGAACATAACCCAAGAGCTGGAGAAGATGAACTGTTGGGGTTCTTTAGTTATTCATCTTTGCAGAGTCACTCTTT